>NW_026700860.1:0-38433 GCF_030435755.1 Ochotona princeps | reverse complement strand
CATTCGTTTGTGTGGGATGCTCACCAAGCTTCATTTCAGTCCCTAGGCACTCAAAGGGCACTAAGCATAGAGTGTGAAAACTGAGTTTCCTTGAGAGCTGCTTGGAAGCCTGATGGTGTGTGAAGTTAGTGAGCCAAATGGAGTTGTTCTCCCACAAGAACCACTCGGCTGATCCTTCTTCAATATGCCCTTCACCAACATGCAGTGTTTCCTTGATTGAATTAGCTCTCACACCAATATTTGCGTCTAGAGCCTTTGCATTGAGGGCTATCTGAAAACGGCTGTGGCGCTGATGTTGCCTGTGAATGTGGAGTTGGTGGCATGTGAAACCCGCATGTGGAGCATTCGTTTGTGTGGGATGCTCTACCAGGTTCATTCCTAGATAATGCACTCAAAGGGCACTAAGCATAGAGCGTGAAAACTGAGTTTCCTTGAGAGCTGCTTGGAAGCCTGATGGTATGTGAAGTTAGTGGGCAAAATGGAGTTGTTCTCCCACAAGAACCACTCGGCTGATCCTTCTTCAATATGCCCTTCACCAACATGCAGTGTTCCCTTGATTGAATTAGCTCTCACACCAATATTTGCGTCTAGAGCCTTTGCATTGAGGGCTATCTGAAAACGGCTGTGGCGCTGAAGTTGCCTGAGAATGTGGAGTTGGTGGCATGTGAAACCCGCATGTGGAGCATTCGTTTGTGTGGGATGCTCACCAAGCTTCATTTCAGTCCTATGCACTCAAAGGGCAGTAAGCATAGAGTGTGAAAACTGAGTTTCCTTGAGAGCTGCTTGGAAGCCTGATGGTTTTGTGAAGTTAGTGAGCCAAATGGAGTTGTTCTCCCACAAGAACCACTCGGCTGATCCTTCTTCAATATGCCCTTCACCAACATGCAGTGTTTCCTTGATTGAATTAGCTCTCACACCAATATTTGCGTCTAGAGCCTTTGCATTGAGGGCTATCTGAAAACGGCTGTGGCGCTGATGTTGCCTGTGAATGTGGAGGTGGTGGCATGTGAAACCCGCATGTGGAGCATTCGTTTCTGTGGGATGCTCTACCAGGTTCATTCCTAGATAATGCACTCAAAGGGCACTAAGCATAGAGCGTGAAAACTGAGTTTCCTTGAGAGCTGCTTGGAAGCCTGATGGTGTGTGAAGTTAGTGAGCCAAATGGAGTTGTTCTCCCACAAGAACCACTCGGCTGATCCTTCTTCAATATGCCCTTCACCAACATGCAGTGTTTCCTTGATTGAATTAGCTCTCACACCAATATTTGTGTCTAGAGCCTTTGCATTGAGGGCTATCTGAAAACGGCTGTGGCGCTGAAGTTGCCTGAGAATGTGGAGTTGGTGGCATGTGAAACCCGCATGTGGAGCATTCGTTTGTGTGGGATGCTCTACCAGGTTCATTCCTAGATAATGCACTCAAAGGGCACTAAGCATAGAGTGTGAAAACTGAGTTTCCTTGAGAGCTGTTTGGAAGCCTGATGGTGTGTGAAGTTAGTGAGCCAAATGGAGTTGTTCTCCCACAAGATCCACTCGGCTGATCCTTCTTCAATATGCCCTTCACCAACATGCAGTGTTCCCTTGATTCAATTAGCTCTCACACCAATATTTGTGTCTAGAGCCTTTGCATTGAGGGCTATCTGAAAACGGCTGTGGCGCTGAAGTTGCCTGAGAATGTGGAGTTGGTGGCATGTGAAACCCGCATGTGGAGCATTCGTTTGTGTGGGATGCTCACCAAGCTTCATTTCAGTCCTAGGCACTCAAAGGGCACTAAGCATAGAGTGTGAAAACTGAGTTTCCTTGAGAGCTGCTTGGAAGCCTGATGGTGTGTGAAGTTAGTGAGCCAAATGGAGTTGTTCTCCCACAAGAACCACTCGGCTGATCCTTCTTCAATATGCCCTTCACCAACATGCAGTGTTTCCTTGATTGAATTAGCTCTCACACCAATATTTGCGTCTAGAGCCTTTGCATTGAGGGCTATCTGAAAAAAGGCTGTGGCGCTGAAGTTGCCTGAGAATGTGGAGTTGGTGGCATGTGAAACCCGCATGTGGAGCATTCGTTTGTGTGGGATGCTCACCAAGCTTCATTTCAGTCCTAGGCACTCAAAGGGCACTAAGCATAGATGTTGGGAAAACTGAGTTTCCTTGGAGAGCTGCTTGGAAGCCTGATGGTGTGTGAAGTTAGGGAGCCAAATGGAGTTGTTCTCCCACAAGAACCACTCGGCTGATCCTTCTTCAATATGCCCTTCACCAACATGCAGTGTTCCCCTTGATTGAATTAGCTCTCACACCAATATTTGCGTCTAGAGCCTTTGCATTGAGGGCTATCTGAAAACGGCTGTGGCGCTGAAGTTGCCTGTGAATGTGGAGTTGGTGGCATTTGAAACCCGCATGTGGAGCATTCGTTTGTGTGGGATGCTCTACCAGGTTCATTCCTAGATAATGCACTCAAAGGGCAGTAAGATAAAATGTGAAAACTGAGTTTCCTTGAGAGCTGCTTGGAAGCCTGATGGTATGTGAAGTTAGTGGGCAAAATGGAGTTGTTCTCCCACAAGAACCACTCGGCTGATCCTTCTTCAATATGCCCTTCACCAACATGCAGTGTTTCCTTGATTGAATTAGCTCTCACACCAATATTTGCGTCTAGAGCCTTTGCATTGAGGGCTATCTGAAAACGGCTGTGGCGCTGAAGTTGCCTGAGAATGTGGAGTTGGTGGCATGTGAAACCCGCATGTGGAGCATTCGTTTGTGTGGGATGCTCTACCAGGTTCATTCCTAGATAATGCACTCAAAGGGCACTAAGCATAGAGTGTGAAAACTGAGTTTCCTTGAGAGCTGCTTGGAAGCCTGATGGTGTGTGAAGTTAGTGAGCCAAATGGAGTTGTTCTCCCACAAGAACCACTCGGCTGATCCTTCTTCAATATGCCCTTCACCAACATGCAGTGTTTCCTTGATTGAATTAGCTCTCACACCAATATTTGCGTCTAGAGCCTTTGCATTGAGGGCTATCTGAAAACGGCTGTGGCGCTGAAGTTGCCTGAGAATGTGGAGTTGGTGGCATGTGAAACCCGCATGTGGAGCATTCGTTTGTGTGGGATGCTCACCAAGGTTCATTTCAGTCCTAGGCACTCAAAGGGCACTAAGCATAGAGTGTGAAAACTGAGTTTCCTTGAGAGCTGCTTGGAAGCCTGATGGTGTGTGACGTTAGTGAGCCAAATGGAGTTGTTCTCCCACAAGAACCACTCGGCTGATCCTTCTTCAATATGCCCTTCACCAACATGCAGTGTTTCCTTGATTGAATTAGCTCTCACACCAATATTTGCGTCTAGAGCCTTTGCATTGAGGGCTATCTGAAAACGGCTGTGGCGCTGAAGTTGCCTGAGAATGTGGAGTTGGTGGCATGTGAAACCCGCATGTGGAGCATTCGTTTGTGTGGGATGCTCACCAAGCTTCATTTCAGTCCTAGGCACTCAAAGGGCACTAAGCATAGAGTGTGAAAACTGAGTTTCCTTGAGAGCTGCTTGGAAGCCTGATGGTGTGTGAAGTTAGGGAGCCAAATGGAGTTGTTCTCCCACAAGGAACCACTCGGCTGATCCTTCTTCAATATGCCCTTCACACAACATGCAGTGTTTCCTTGATTGAATTAGCTCTCACACCAATATTTGCGTCTAGAGCCTTTGCATTGAGGGCTATCTGAAAACGGCTGTGTCGCTGAGTTGCCTGTGAATGTGGAGTTGGTGGCATGTGAAACCCGCATGTGGAGCATTCGTTTGTGTGGGATGCTCTACCAGGTCTCATTCCTAGATAATGCACTCAAAGGGCACTAAGCATAGAGTGTAAAAAGTGAGTTTCCTTGAGAGCTGCTTGGAAGCCTGATGGTGTGTGAAGTTAGTGAGCCAAATGGAGTTGTTCTCCCACAAGAACCACTCGGCTGATCCTTCTTCAATATGCCCTTCACCAACATGCAGTGTTTCCTTGATTGAATTAGCTCTCACACCAATATTTTGTGTCTAGAGCCTTTGCATTGAGGGCTATCCTGAAACGGCTGTGGCGCTGAAGTTTGCCTGAGAATGTGGAGTTGGTGGCATGTGAAACCCAGCATGTGGGAGCATTCGTTTGTGTGGGATGCTCACCAAGCTTCATTTCAGTCCTATGCACTCAAAGGGCACTAAGCATAGAGTGTGAAAACTGAGTTTCCTTGAGAGCTGGCTTGGAAGCCTGAAGGTGTGTGAAGTTAGTGAGCCAAATGAGTTGTTCTCCCACAACAACCACTCTGCTGATCCTTCTTCAATATGCCCTTCAACCAACAATGCAGTGTTTCCTTGATTGAATTAGCTCTCACACCAATATTTGCGTCTAGAGCCTTTGCATTGAGGGCTATACTGAAAACGGCTGTGGCTCTGAAGTTGCCTGTGAATGTGGAGTTGGTGGCATGTGAAACCCGCATGTGGAGCATTCGTTTGTGTGGGATGCTCTACCAGGTTTAATTCCTAGATAATGCACTCAAAAGGCACTAAGCATAGAGTGTGAAAACGTGAGTTTCTCTTGAGAGGTTGCTTGGAAGCCTGATGGTGTGTGAAGTTAGTGAGCCAAATGGAGTTGTTCTGCCACAAGAACACACTCGGCTGATCCTTCTTCAATATGCCCTTCACCAACATGCAGTGTTTCCTTGATTGAATTAGCTCTCACACCAATATTTGCGTCTAGAGCCTTTGCATTGAGGGCTATCTGAAAAAGCTGTGGCGCTGAAGTTGCCTGAGAATGTGCAGTTGGTGGCATGTGAAACCCGCATGTGGAGCATTCGTTTGTGTGGGATGCTCTACCAGGTTCATTCCTAGATAATGCACCTCCAAAGGGCACTAAGCATAGAGTGTGAAAACTGAGTTTCCTTGAGAGCTGCTTGGAAGCCTGATGGTGTGTGAAGGTTAGTGAGCCAAATGGAGTTGTTCTCCCACAAGAACCACTCGGCTGATCTTCTTCAATATGCCCTTCACCAACATGCAGTGTTTCCTTGATTGAATTAGCTCTCACACCAATATTTGTGTCTAGAGCCTTTGCATTGAGGGCTATCTGAAAAACGGCTGTGGCGCTGAAGTTGCCTGAGAATGTGGAGTTGGTGGCAATGTGAAACCCGCATGTGGGAGCATTCGTTTGTGTGGGATGCTCACCAAGCTTCATTTCAGTCCTAGGCACTCAAAGGGCACTAAGCATAGAGTGTGAAAACTGAGTTTCCTTGAGAGCTGCTTGGAAGCCTGATGGTGTGTGAAGTTAGTGAGCCAAATGGAGTTGTTCTCCCACAACAACCACTCGGCTGATCCTTCTTCAACTATGCCCTTCACCAACATGCAGTGTTTCCTTGATTGAATTAGCTCTCACACCAATATTTGCGTCTAGAGCCTTTGCATTGAGGGCTATCTGAAAACGGCTGTGGCGCTGATGTTGCCTGTGAAAGTGGAGTTGGTGGCATGTGAAACCCGCATGTGGAGCATTCGTTTGTGTGGGATGCTCTACCAGGTTCATTCCTAGATAATGCACTCAAAGGGCACTAAGCATAGAGCGTGAAAACTGAGTTTCCTTGAGAGCTGCTTGGAAGCCTGATGGTATGTGAAGTTAGTGGGCAAAATGGAGTTGTTCTCCCACAAGAACCACTCGGCTGATCCTTCTTCAATATGCCCTTCACCAACATGCAGTGTTCCCTTGATTGAATTAGCTCTCACACCAATATTTGCGTCTAGAGCCTTTGCATTGAGGGCTATCTGAAAACGGCTGTGGCGCTGAAGTTGCCTGAGAATGTGGAGTTGGTGGCATGTGAAACCCGCATGTGGAGCATTCGTTTGTGTGGGATGCTCACCAAGCTTCATTTCAGTCCTAGGCACTCAAAGGGCACTAAGCATAGAGTGTGAAAACTGAGTTTCCTTGAGAGCTGCTTGGAAGCCTGATGGTGTGTGAAGTTAGGGAGCCAAATGGAGTTGTTCTCCCACAAGAACCACTCTGCTGATCCTTGTTCAATATGCCCTTCACCAACATGCAGTGTTTCCTTGATTGAATTAGCTCTCACACCAATATTTGCGTCTAGAGCCTTTGCATTGAGGGCTATCTGAAAACGGCTGAAGCTCTGAAGTTGCCTGTGAATGTGGAGTTGGTGGCATGTGAAACCCGCATGTGGAGCATTCGTTTGTGTGGGATGCTCTACCAGGTTCATTTCTAGATAATGCACTCAAAAGGCACTAAGCATAGAGTGTGAAAACTGAGTTTCCTTGAGAGTTGCTTGGAAGCCTGATGGTGTGTGAAGTTAGTGAGCCAAATGGAGTTGTTCTCCCACAAGAACCACTCGGCTGATCCTTCTTCAATATGCCCTTCACCAACATGCAGTGTTTCCTTGATTGAATTAGCTCTCACACCAATATTTGCGTCTAGAGCCTTTGCATTGAGGGCTATCTGAAAACGGCTGTGGCGCTGAAGTTGCCTGAGAATGTGGAGTTGGTGGCATGTGAAACCCGCATGTGGAGCATTCGTTTGTGTGGGATGCTCTACCAGGTTCATTCCTAGATAATGCACTCAAAGGGCACTAAGCATAGAGTGTGAAAACTGAGTTTCCTTGAGAGCTGCTTGGAAGCCTGATGGTGTGTGAAGTTAGTGAGCCAAATGGAGTTGTTCTCCCACAAGAACCACTCGGCTGATCCTTCTTCAATATGCCCTTCACCAACATGCAGTGTTTCCTTGATTGAATTAGCTCTCACACCAATATTTGCGTCTAGAGCCTTTGCATTGAGGGCTATCTGAAAACGGCTGTGGCGCTGAAGTTGCCTGAGAATGTGGAGTTGGTGGCATGTGAAACCCGCATGTGGAGCATTCGTTTGTGTGGGATGCTCACCAAGCTTCATTTCAGTCCTAGGCACTCAAAGGGCACTAAGCATAGAGTGGGAAAACTGAGTTTCCTTGAGAGCTGCTTGGAAGCCTGATGGTGTGTGAAGTTAGGGAGCCAAATGGAGTTGTTCTCCCACAACAACCACTCGGCTGATCCTTCTTCAATATGCCCTTCACCAACATGCAGTGTTTCCTTGATTGAATTAGCTCTCACACCAATATTTGCGTCTAGAGCCTTTGCATTGAGGGCTATCTGAAAACGGCTGTGGCGCTGATGTTGCCTGTGAAAGTGGAGTTGGTGGCATGTGAAACCCGCATGTGGAGCATTCGTTTGTGTGGGATGCTCTACCAGGTTCATTCCTAGATAATGCACTCAAAAGGCACTAAGCATAGAGTGTGAAAAGTGAGTTTCCTTGAGAGTTGCTTGGAAGCCTGATGGTGTGTGAAGTTAGTGAGCCAAATGGAGTTGTTCTGCCACAAGAACCACTCGGCTGATCCTTCTTCAATATGCCCTTCACCAACATGCAGTGTTTCCTTGATTGAATTAGCTCTCACACCAATATTTGCGTCTAGAGCCTTTGCATTGAGGGCTATCTGAAAAAGGCTGTGGCGCTGAAGTTGCCTGAGAATGTGCAGTTGGTGGCATGTGAAACCCGCATGTGGAGCATTCGTTTGTGTGGGATGCTCTACCAGGTTCATTCCTAGATAATGCACTCAAAGGGCACTAAGCATAGAGTGTGAAAACTGAGTTTCCTTGAGAGCTGCTTGGAAGCCTGATGGTGTGTGAAGTTAGTGAGCCAAATGGAGTTGTTCTCCCACAAGAACCACTCGGCTGATCCTTCTTCAATATGCCCTTCACCAACATGCAGTGTTTCCTTGATTGAATTAGCTCTCACACCAATATTTGTGTCTAGAGCCTTTGCATTGAGGGCTATCTGAAAACGGCTGTGGCGCTGAAGTTGCCTGAGAATGTGGAGTTGGTGGCATGTGAAACCCGCATGTGGAGCATTCGTTTGTGTGGGATGCTCACCAAGCTTCATTTCAGTCCTAGGCACTCAAAGGGCACTAAGCATAGAGTGTGAAAACTGAGTTTCCTTGAGAGCTGCTTGGAAGCCTGATGGTGTGTGAAGTTAGTGAGCCAAATGGAGTTGTTCTCCCACAACAACCACTCGGCTGATCCTTCTTCAATATGCCCTTCACCAACATGCAGTGTTTCCTTGATTGAATTAGCTCTCACACCAATATTTGCGTCTAGAGCCTTTGCATTGAGGGCTATCTGAAAACGGCTGAAGCTCTGAAGTTGCCTGTGAATGTGGAGTTGGTGGCATGTGAAACCCGCATGTGGAGCATTCGTTTGTGTGGGATGCTCTACCAGGTTCATTTCTAGATAATGCACTCAAAAGGCACTAAGCATAGAGTGTGAAAACTGAGTTTCCTTGAGAGTTGCTTGGAAGCCTGATGGTGTGTGAAGTTAGTGAGCCAAATGGAGTTGTTCTCCCACAAGAACCACTCGGCTGATCCTTCTTCAATATGCCCTTCACCAACATGCAGTGTTTCCTTGATTGAATTAGCTCTCACACCAATATTTGCGTCTAGAGCCTTTGCATTGAGGGCTATCTGAAAACGGCTGTGGCGCTGAAGTTGCCTGAGAATGTGGAGTTGGTGGCATGTGAAACCCGCATGTGGAGCATTCGTTTGTGTGGGATGCTCTACCAGGTTCATTCCTAGATAATGCACTCAAAGGGCACTAAGCATAGAGTGTGAAAACTGAGTTTCCTTGAGAGCTGCTTGGAAGCCTGATGGTGTGTGAAGTTAGTGAGCCAAATGGAGTTGTTCTCCCACAAGAACCACTCGGCTGATCCTTCTTCAATATGCCCTTCACCAACATGCAGTGTTTCCTTGATTGAATTAGCTCTCACACCAATATTTGCGTCTAGAGCCTTTGCATTGAGGGCTATCTGAAAACGGCTGTGGCGCTGAAGTTGCCTGAGAATGTGGAGTTGGTGGCATGTGAAACCCGCATGTGGAGCATTCGTTTGTGTGGGATGCTCACCAAGCTTCATTTCAGTCCTAGGCACTCAAAGGGCACTAAGCATAGAGTGGGAAAACTGAGTTTCCTTGAGAGCTGCTTGGAAGCCTGATGGTGTGTGAAGTTAGGGAGCCAAATGGAGTTGTTCTCCCACAACAACCACTCGGCTGATCCTTCTTCAATATGCCCTTCACCAACATGCAGTGTTTCCTTGATTGAATTAGCTCTCACACCAATATTTGCGTCTAGAGCCTTTGCATTGAGGGCTATCTGAAAACGGCTGTGGCGCTGATGTTGCCTGTGAAAGTGGAGTTGGTGGCATGTGAAACCCGCATGTGGAGCATTCGTTTGTGTGGGATGCTCTACCAGGTTCATTCCTAGATAATGCACTCAAAGGGCACTAAGCATAGAGCGTGAAAACTGAGTTTCCTTGAGAGCTGCTTGGAAGCCTGATGGTATGTGAAGTTAGTGGGCAAAATGGAGTTGTTCTCCCACAAGAACCACTCGGCTGATCCTTCTTCAATATGCCCTTCACCAACATGCAGTGTTCCCTTGATTGAATTAGCTCTCACACCAATATTTGCGTCTAGAGCCTTTGCATTGAGGGCTATCTGAAAACGGCTGTGGCGCTGAAGTTGCCTGAGAATGTGGAGTTGGTGGCATGTGAAACCCGCATGTGGAGCATTCGTTTGTGTGGGATGCTCACCAAGCTTCATTTCAGTCCTAGGCACTCAAAGGGCACTAAGCATAGAGTGTGAAAACTGAGTTTCCTTGAGAGCTGCTTGGAAGCCTGATGGTGTGTGAAGTTAGGGAGCCAAATGGAGTTGTTCTCCCACAAGAACCACTCTGCTGATCCTTGTTCAATATGCCCTTCACCAACATGCAGTGTTTCCTTGATTGAATTAGCTCTCACACCAATATTTGCGTCTAGAGCCTTTGCATTGAGGGCTATCTGAAAACGGCTGAAGCTCTGAAGTTGCCTGTGAATGTGGAGTTGGTGGCATGTGAAACCCGCATGTGGAGCATTCGTTTGTGTGGGATGCTCTACCAGGTTCATTTCTAGATAATGCACTCAAAAGGCACTAAGCATAGAGTGTGAAAACTGAGTTTCCTTGAGAGTTGCTTGGAAGCCTGATGGTGTGTGAAGTTAGTGAGCCAAATGGAGTTGTTCTCCCACAAGAACCACTCGGCTGATCCTTCTTCAATATGCCCTTCACCAACATGCAGTGTTTCCTTGATTGAATTAGCTCTCACACCAATATTTGCGTCTAGAGCCTTTGCATTGAGGGCTATCTGAAAACGGCTGTGGCGCTGAAGTTGCCTGAGAATGTGGAGTTGGTGGCATGTGAAACCCGCATGTGGAGCATTCGTTTGTGTGGGATGCTCTACCAGGTTCATTCCTAGATAATGCACTCAAAGGGCACTAAGCATAGAGTGTGAAAACTGAGTTTCCTTGAGAGCTGCTTGGAAGCCTGATGGTGTGTGAAGTTAGTGAGCCAAATGGAGTTGTTCTCCCACAAGAACCACTCGGCTGATCCTTCTTCAATATGCCCTTCACCAACATGCAGTGTTTCCTTGATTGAATTAGCTCTCACACCAATATTTGCGTCTAGAGCCTTTGCATTGAGGGCTATCTGAAAACGGCTGTGGCGCTGAAGTTGCCTGAGAATGTGGAGTTGGTGGCATGTGAAACCCGCATGTGGAGCATTCGTTTGTGTGGGATGCTCACCAAGCTTCATTTCAGTCCTAGGCACTCAAAGGGCACTAAGCATAGAGTGGGAAAACTGAGTTTCCTTGAGAGCTGCTTGGAAGCCTGATGGTGTGTGAAGTTAGGGAGCCAAATGGAGTTGTTCTCCCACAAGAACCACTCGGCTGATCCTTCTTCAATATGCCCTTCACCAACATGCAGTGTTTCCTTGATTGAATTAGCTCTCACACCAATATTTGCGTCTAGAGCCTTTGCATTGAGGGCTATCTGAAAACGGCTGTGGCGCTGAAGTTGCCTGTGAATGTGGAGTTGGTGGCATGTGAAACCCGCATGTGGAGCATTCGTTTGTGTGGATGCTCTACCAGGTTCATTCCTAGATAATGCACTCAAAGGGCACTAAGATAAAATGTGAAAACTGAGTTTCCTTGAGAGCTGCTTGGAAGCCTGATGGTATGTGAAGTTAGTGGGCAAAATGGAGTTGTTCTCCACAAGAACCACTCGGCTGATCCTTCTTCAATATGCCCTTCACCAACATGCAGTGTTTCCTTGATTGAATTAGCTCTCACACCAATATTTGCGTCTAGAGCCTTTGCATTGAGGGCTATCTGAAAATGGCTGTGGCGCTGAAGTTGCCTGTGAATGTGGAGTTGGTGGCATGTGAACCCGCATGTGGAGCATTCGTTTGTGTGGGATGCTCTACCAGGTTCATTTCTAGATAATGCACTCAAAGGGCACTAAGCATAGAGTGTAAAAAGTGAGTTTCCTTGAGAGCTGCTTGGAAGCCTGATGGTGTGTGAAGTTAGTGAGCCAAATGAGTTGTTCTCCCACAAGAACCACTCGGCTGATCCTTCTTCAATATGCCCTTCACCAACATGCAGTGTTTCCTTGATTGAATTAGCTCTCACACCAATATTTGTGTCTAGAGCCTTTGCATTGAGGGCTATCTGAAAACGGCTGTGGCGCTGAAGTTGCCTGAGAATGTGGAGTTGGTGGCATGTGAAACCCGCATGTGGAGCATTCGTTTGTGTGGGATGCTCACCAAGCTTCATTTCAGTCCTATGCACTCAAAGGGCACTAAGCATAGAGTGTGAAAACTGAGTTTCCTTGAGAGCTGCTTGGAAGCCTGAAGGTGTGTGAAGTTAGTGAGCCAAATGGAGTTGTTCTCCCACAAGAACACTCTGCTGATCCTTCTTCAATATGCCCTTCACCAACCTGCAGTGTTTCCTTGATTGAATTAGCTCTCACACCAATATTTGCGTCTAGAGCCTTTGCATTGAGGGCTATCTGAAAACGGCTGTGGCTCTGAAGTTGCCTGTGAATGGGAGTTGGTGGCATGTGAAACCCGCCTGTGGAGCATTCGTTTGTGTGGGATGCTCTACCAGGTTCATTCCTAGATAATGCACTCAAAAGGCACTAAGCATAGAGTGTGAAACTGAGTTTCCTTGAGAGTTGCTTGGAAGCCTGATGGTGTGTGAAGTTAGTGAGCCAAA
This sequence comes from Ochotona princeps, assembly GCF_030435755.1. Lineage (NCBI taxonomy): Eukaryota > Metazoa > Chordata > Mammalia > Lagomorpha > Ochotonidae > Ochotona > Ochotona princeps. The sequence continues at coordinate 26,344 of NW_026700860.1, read as the reverse complement.
TGGAGTTGTTCTCCCACAAGAACCACTCGGCTGATCCTTCTTCAATATGCCCTTCACCACATGCAGTGTTTCCTTGATTGAATTAGCTCTCACACCAATATTTGCGTCTAGAGCCTTTGCATTGAGGGCTATCTGAAAAAGGCTGTGGCGCTGAAGTTGCCTGAGAATGTGCAGTTGGTGGCATGTGAAACCCGCATGTGGAGCATTCGTTTGTGTGGGATGCTCTACAGGTTCATTCCTAGATAATGCACTCAAAGGGCACTAAGCATAGAGTGTGAAAACTGAGTTTCCTTGAGAGCTGCTTGGAAGCCTGATGGTGTGTGAAGTTAGTGAGCCAAATGGAGTTGTTCTCCCACAAGAACCACTCGGCTGATCCTTCTTCAATATGCCCTTCACCAACATGCAGTGTTTCCTTGATTGAATTAGCTCTCACACCAATATTTGTGTCTAGAGCCTTTGCATTGAGGGCTATCTGAAAACAGCTGTGGTGCTGAAGTTGCCTGAGAATGTGGAGTTGGTGGCATGTGAAACCCGCATGTGGAGCATTCGTTTGTGTGGGATGCTCTACCAGGTTCATTCCTAGATAATGCACTCAAAGGGCACTAAGCATAGAGTGTGAAAACTGAGTTTCCTTGAGAGCTGCTTGGAAGCCTGATGGTGTGTGAAGTTAGTGAGCCAAATGGAGTTGTTCTCCCACAGGAACCACTCGGCTGATCCTTCTTCAATATGCCCTTCACCAACATGCAGTGTTTCCTTGATTGAATTAGCTCTCACACCAATATTTGCGTCTAGAGCCTTTGCATTGAGGGCTATCTGAAAACGGCTGTGGTGCTGAAGTTGCCTGAGAATGTGGAGTTGGTGGCATGTGAAACCCGCATGTGGAGCATTCGTTTGTGTGGGATGCTCACCAAGCTTCATTTCAGTCCTAGGCACTCAAAGGGCACTAAGCATAGAGTGTGAAAACTGAGTTTCCTTGAGAGCTGCTTGGAAGCCTGATGGTGTGTGAAGTTAGTGAGCCAAATGGAGTTGTTCTCCCACAAGAACCACTCTGCTGATCCTTCTTCAATATGCCCTTCACCAACATGCAGTGTTTCCTTGATTGAATTAGCTCTCACACCAATATTTGCGTCTAGAGCCTTTGCATTGAGGGCTATCTGAAAACGGCTGAAGCTCTGAAGTTGCCTGAGAATGTGGAGTTGGTGTCATGTGAAACCCGCATGTGGAGCATTCGTTTGTGTGGGATGCTCTACCAGGTTCATTCCTAGATAATGCACTCAAAAGGCACTAAGCATAGAGTGTGAAAACTGAGTTTCCTTGAGAGTTGCTTGGAAGCCTGATGGTGTGTGAAGTTAGTGAGCCAAATGGAGTTGTTCTCCCACAAGAACCACTCGGCTGATCCTTCTTCAATATGCCCTTCACCAACATGCAGTGTTTCCTTGATTGAATTAGCTCTCACACCAATATTTGCGTCTAGAGCCTTTGCATTGAGGGCTATCTGAAAACGGCTGTGGCGCTGAAGTTGCCTGAGAATGTGGAGTTGGTGGCATGTGAAACCCGCATGTGGAGCATTCGTTTGTGTGGGATGCTCTACCAGGTTCATTCCTAGATAATGCACTCAAAGGGCACTAAGCATAGAGTGTGAAAACTGAGTTTCCTTGAGAGCTGCTTGGAAGCCTGATGGTGTGTGAAGTTAGTGAGCCAAATGGAGTTGTTCTCCCACAAGAACCACTCGGCTGATCCTTCTTCAATATGCCCTTCACCAACATGCAGTGTTTCCTTGATTGAATTAGCTCTCACACCAATATTTGTGTCTAGAGCCTTTGCATTGAGGGCTATCTGAAAACGGCTGTGGCGCTGAAGTTGCCTGAGAATGTGGAGTTGGTGGCATGTGAAACCCGCATGTGGAGCATTCGTTTGTGTGGGATGCTCTACCAGGTTCATTCCTAGATAATGCACTCAAAGGGCACTAAGTATAGAGTGTGAAAACTGAGTTTCCTTGAGAGCTGCTTGGAAGCCTGATGGTGTGTGAAGTTAGTGAGCCAAATGGAGTTGTTCTCCCACAAGAACCACTCGGCTGATCCTTCTTCAATATGCCCTTCACCAACATGCAGTGTTTCCTTGATTGAATTAGCTCTCACACCAATATTTGCGTCTAGAGCCTTTGCATTGAGGGCTATCTGAAAACGGCTGTGGAAGTGAAGTTGCCTGAGAATGTGGAGTTGGTGGCATGTGAAACCCGCATGTGGAGCATTCGTTTGTGTGGGATGCTCACCAAGCTTCATTTCAGTTACAGGCACTCAAAGGGCACTAAGCATAGAGTGTGAAAACTGAGTTTCCTTGAGAGCTGCTTGGCAGCCTGATGGTGTGTGAAGTTAGTGAGCCAAATGGAGTTGTTCTGCCACAAGAACCACTCGGCTGATCCTTCTTCAATAATCCCTTCACCAACATGCAGTGTTTCCTTGATTGAATTAGCTCTCACACCAATATTTGCGTCTAGACCCTTTGCATTGAGGGCTATCTGAAAACGGCTGTGGCGCTGAAGTTGCCTGAGAATGTGGAGTTGGTGGCATGTGAAACCCGCATGTGGAGCATTCGTTTGTGTGGGATGCTCACCAAGCTTCATTTCAGTCCTATGCACTCAACGGGCAGTAAGCATAGAGTGTGAAAACTGAGTTTCCTTGAGAGCTGCTTGGAAGCCTGATGGTGTGTGAAGTTAGTGAGCCAAATGGAGTTGTTCTGCCACAAGAACCACTCGGCTGATCCTTCTTCAATATGCCCTTCACCAACATGCAGTGTTTCCTTGATTGAATTAGCTCTCACACCAATATTTGCGTCTAGAGCCTTTGCATTGAGGGCTATCTGAAAACGGCTGTGGCGCTGATGTTGCCTGTGAATGTGGAGTTGGTGGCATGTGAAACCCGCATGTGGAGCATTCGTTTGTGTGGGATGCTCTACCAGGTTCATTCCTAGATAATGCACTCAAAGGGCACTAAGCATAGAGCGTGAAAACTGAGTTTCCTTGAGAGCTGCTTGGAAGCCTGATGGTGTGTGACGTTAGTGAGCCAAATGGAGTTGTTCTCCCACAAGAACCACTCGGCTGATCCTTCTTCAATATGCCCTTCACCAACATGCAGTGTTTCCTTGATTGAATTAGCGCTCACACCAATATTTGCGTCTAGAGCCTTTGCATTGAGGGCTATCTGAAAACGGCTGTGGCGCTGATGTTGCCTGTGAATGTGGAGTTGGTGGCATGTGAAACCCGCATGTGGAGCATTCGTTTGTGTGGGATGCTCTACCAGGTTCATTCCTAGATAATGCACTCAAAGGGCACTAAGCATAGAGCGTGAAAACTGAGTTTCCTTGAGAGCTGCTTGGAAGCCTGATGGTGTGTGACGTTAGTGAGCCAAATGGAGTTGTTCTCCCACAAGAACCACTCGGCTGATCCTTCTTCAATATGCCCTTCACCAACATGCAGTGTTTCCTTGATTGAATTAGCTCTCACACCAATATTTGTGTCTAGAGCCTTTGCATTGAGGGCTATCTGAAAACGGCTGTGGCGCTGAAGTTGCCTGAGAATGTGGAGTTGGTGGCATGTGAAACCCGCATGTGGAGCATTCGTTTGTGTGGGATGCTCTACCATGTTCATTCCTAGATAATGCACTCAAAGGGCACTAAGCATAGAGTGTGAAAACTGAGTTTCCTTGAGAGCTGCTTGGAAGCCTGATGGTGTGTGAAGTTAGTGAGCCAAATGGAGTTGTTCTCCCACAAGATCCACTCGGCTGATCCTTCTTCAATATGCCCTTCACCAACATGCAGTGTTCCCTTGATTCAATTAGCTCTCACACCAATATTTGCGTCTAGAGCCTTTGCATTGAGGGCTATCTGAAAACGGCTGTGGCGCTGAAGTTGCCTGAGAATGTGGAGTTGGTGGCATGTGAAACCCGCATGTGGAGCATTCGTTTGTGTGGGATGCTCACCAAGCTTCATTTCAGTCCTAGGCACTCAAAGGGCACTAAGCATAGAGTGGGAAAACTGAGTTTCCTTGAGAGCTGCTTGGAAGCCTGATGGTGTGTGAAGTTAGGGAGCCAAATGGAGTTGTTCTCCCACAAGAACCACTCGGCTGATCCTTCTTCAATATGCCCTTCACCAACATGCAGTGTTTCCTTGATTGAATTAGCTCTCACACCAATATTTGCGTCTAGAGCCTTTGCATTGAGGGCTATCTGAAAACGGCTGTGGCGCTGAAGTTGCCTGTGAATGTGGAGTTGGTGGCATGTGAAACCCGCATGTGGAGCATTCGTTTCTGTGGGATGCTCTACCAGGTTCATTCCTAGATAATGCACTCAAAGGGCACTAAGATAAAATGTGAAAACTGAGTTTCCTTGACAGCTGCTTGGAAGCCTGATGGTATGTGAAGTTAGTGGGCAAAATGGAGTTGTTCTCCCACAAGAACCACTCGGCTGATCCTTCTTCAATATGCCCTTCACCAACATGCAGTGTTTCCTTGATTGAATTAGCTCTCACACCAATATTTGTGTCTAGAGCCTTTGCATTGAGGGCTATCTGAAAACGGCTGTGGCGCTGAAGTTGCCTGAGAATGTGGAGTTGGTGGCATGTGAAACCCGCATGTGGAGCATTCGTTTGTGTGGGATGCTCTACCAGGTTCATTTCAGTCCTATGCACTCAAAGGGCACTAAGCATAGAGTGTGAAAAGTGAGTTTCCTTGAGAGTTGCTTGGAAGCCTGATGGTGTGTGAAGTTAGTGAGCCAAATGGAGTTGTTCTCCCACAAGAACCACTCGGCTGATCCTTCTTCAATATGCCCTTCACCAACATGCAGTGTTTCCTTGATTGAATTAGCTCTCACACCAATATTTGCGTCTAGAGCCTTTGCATTGAGGGCTATCTGAAAAAGGCTGTGGCGCTGAAGTTGCCCGAGAATGTGCAGTTGGTGGCATGTGAAACCCGCATGTGGAGCATTCGTTTGTGTGGGATGCTCTACCAGGTTCATTCCTAGATAATGCACTCAAAGGGCACTAAGCATAGAGTGTGAAAACTGAGTTTCCTTGAGAGCTGCTTGGAAGCCTGATGGTGTGTGAAGTTAGTGAGCCAAATGGAGTTGTTCTCCCACAAGATCCACTCGGCTGATCCTTCTTCAATATGCCCTTCACCAACATGCAGTGTTTCCTTGATTGAATTAGCTCTCACACCAATATTTGCGTCTAGAGCCTTTGCATTGAGGGCTATCTGAAAACGGCTGTGGCGCTGAAGTTGCCTGAGAATGTGGAGTTGGTGGCATGTGAAACCCGCATGTGGAGCATTCGTTTGTGTGGGATGCTCACCAAGCTTCATTTCAGTCCTAGGCACTCAAAGGGCACTAAGCATAGAGTGGGAAAACTGAGTTTCCTTGAGAGCTGCTTGGAAGCCTGATGGTGTGTGAAGTTAGGGAGCCAAATGGAGTTGTTCTCCCACAAGAACCACTCGGCTGATCCTTCTTCAATATGCCCTTCACCAACATGCAATGTTTCCTTGATTGAATTAGCTCTCACACCAATATTTGCGTCTAGAGCCTTTGCATTGAGGGCTATCTGAAAACGACTGTGGCGCTGAAGTTGCCTGTGAATGTGGAGTTTGTGGCATGTGAAACCCGCATGTGGAGCATTCGTTTGTGTGGGATGCTCTACCAGGTTCATTCCTAGATAATGCACTCAAAGGGCACTAAGATAAAATGTGAAAACTGAGTTTCCTTGAGAGCTGCTTGGAAGCCTGATGGTATGTGAAGTTAGTGGGCAAAATGGAGTTGTTCTCCCACAAGAACCACTCGGCTGATCCTTCTTCAATATGCCCTTCACCAACATGCAGTGTTCCCTTGATTGAATTAGCTCTCACACCAATATTTGCGTCTAGAGCCTTTGCATTGAGGGCTATCTGAAAACGGCTGTGGCGCTGAAGTTGCCTGTGAATGTGGAGTTGGTGGCATGTGAAACCCGCATGTGGAGCATTCGTTTGTGTGGGATGCTCTACCAGGTTCATTCCTAGATAATGCACTCAAAGGGCACTAAGCATAGAGTGTGAAAACTGAGTTTCCTTGAGAGCTGCTTGGAAGCCTGATGGTGTGTGAAGTTAGTGAGCCAAATGGAGTTGTTCTCCCACAAGAACCACTCGGCTGATCCTTCTTCAATATGCCCTTCACCAACATGCAATGTTCCCTTGATTCAATTAGCTCTCACACCAATATTTGTGTCTAGAGCCTTTGCATTGAGGGCTATCTGAAAACGGCTGTGGCGCTGAAGTTGCCTGTGAATGTGGAGTTGGTGGCATGTGAAACCCGCATGTGGAGCATTCGTTTGTGTGGGATGCTCACCAAGCTTCATTTCAGTCCTATGCACTCAAAGGGCACTAAGCATAGAGTGTGAAAACTGAGTTTCCTTGAGAGCTGCTTGGAAGCCTGAAGGTGTGTGAAGTTAGTGAGCCAAATGGAGTTGTTCTCCCACAACAACCACTCTGCTGATCCTTCTTCAATATGCCCTTCACCAACATGCAGTGTTTCCTTGATTGAATTAGCTCTCACACCAATATTTGCGTCTAGAGCCTTTGCATTGAGGGCTATCTGAAAACGGCTGTGGCTCTGAAGTTGCCTGTGAATGTGGAGTTGGTGGCATGTGAAACCCGCATGTGGAGCATTCGTTTGTGTGGGATGCTCTACCAGGTTCATTCCTAGATAATGCACTCAAAAGGCACTAAGCATAGAGTGTGAAAAGTGAGTTTCCTTGAGAGTTGCTTGGAAGCCTGATGGTGTGTGAAGTTAGTGAGCCAAATGGAGTTGTTCTCCCACAAGAACCACTCGGCTGATCCTTCTTGAATATGCCCTTCACCAACATGCAGTGTTTCCTTGATTCAATTATCTCTCACACCAATATTTGCGTCTAGAGCCTTTGCATTGAGGGCTATCTGAAAAAGGCTGTGGCGCTGAAGTTGCCTGAGAATGTGCAGTTGGTGGCATGTGAAACCCGCATGTGGAGCATTCGTTTGTGTGGGATGCTCTACCAGGTTCATTCCTAGATAATGCACTCAAAGGGCACTAAGCATAGAGTGTGAAAACTGAGTTTCCTTGAGAGCTGCTTGGAAGCCTGATGGTGTGTGAAGTTAGTGAGCCAAATGGAGTTGTTCTCCCACAAGAACCACTCGGCTGATCCTTCTTCAATATGCCCTTCACCAACATGCAGTGTTTCCTTGATTGAATTAGCTCTCACACCAATATTTGTGTCTAGAGTCTTTGCATTGAGGGCTATCTGAAAACGGCTGTGGCGCTGAAGTTGCCTGAGAATGTGGAGTTGGTGGCATGTGAAACCCGCATGTGGAGCATTCGTTTGTGTGGGATGCTCTACCAGGTTCATTCCTAGATAATGCACTCAAAGGGCACTAAGCATAGAGTGTGAAAACTGAGTTTCCTTGAGAGCTGCTTGGAAGCCTGATGGTGTGTGAAGTTAGTGAGCCAAATGGAGTTGTTCTCCCACAGGAACCACTCGGCTGATCCTTCTTCAATATGCCCTTCACCAACATGCAGTGTTTCCTTGATTGAATTAGCTCTCACACCAATATTTGCGTCTAGAGCCTTTGCATTGAGAGCTATCTGAAAACGGCTGTGGCGCTGAAGTTGCCTGAGAATGTGGAGTTGGTGGCATGTGAAACCCGCATGTGGAGCATTCGTTTGTGTGGGATGCTCACCAAGCTTCATTTCAGTCCTAGGCACTCAAAGGGCAGTAAGCATAGAGTGTGAAAACTGAGTTTCCTTGAGAGCTGCTTGGAAGCCTGATGGTGTGTGAAGTTAGTGAGCCAAATGGAGTTGTTCTCCCACAACAACCACTCTGCTGATCCTTCTTCAATATGCCCTTCACCAACATGCAGTGTTTCCTTGATTGAATTAGCTCTCACACCAATATTTGCGTCTAGAGCCTTTGCATTGAGGGCTATCTGAAAACGGCTGTGGCGCTGATGTTGCCTGTGAAAGTGGAGTTGGTGGCATGTGAAACCCGCATGTGGAGCATTCGTTTGTGTGGGATGCTCTACCAGGTTCATTCCTAGATAATGCACTCAAAGGGCACTAAGCATAGAGCGTGAAAACTGAGTTTCCTTGAGAGCTGCTTGGAAGCCTGATGGTATGTGAAGTTAGTGGGCAAAATGGAGTTGTTCTCCCACAAGAACCACTCGGCTGATCCTTCTTCAATATGCCCTTCGCCAACATGCAGTGTTCCCTTGATTGAATTAGCTCTCACACCAATATTTGCGTCTAGAGCCTTTGCATTGAGGGCTATCTGAAAACGGCTGTGGCGCTGAAGTTGCCTGTGAATGTGGAGTTGGTGGCATGTGAAACCCGCATGTGGAGCATTCGTTTGTGTGGGATGCTCACCAAGCTTCATTTCAGTCCTAGGCACTCAAAGGGCACTAAGCATAGAGTGTGAAAACTGAGTTTCCTTGAGAGCTGCTTGAAAGCCTGATGGTGTGTGAAGTTAGGGAGCCAAATGGAGTTGTTCTCCCACAAGAACCACTCGGCTGATCCTTGTTCAATATGCCCTTCACCAACATGCAGTGTTTCCTTGATTGAATTAGCTCTCACACCAATATTTGCGTCTAGAGCCTTTGCATTGAGGGCTATCTGAAAACGGCTGAAGCTCTGAAGTTGCCTGTGAATGTGGAGTTGGTGGCATGTGAAACCCGCATGTGGAGCATTCGTTTGTGTGGGATGCTCTACCAGGTTCATTCCTAGATAATGCACTCAAAAGGCACTAAGCATAGAGTGTGAAAACTGAGTTTCCTTGAGAGTTGCTTGGAAGCCTGATGGTGTGTGAAGTTAGTGAGCCAAATGGAGTTGTTCTCCCACAAGAACCACTCGGCTGATCCTTCTTCAATATGCCCTTCACCAACATGCAGTGTTTCCTTGATTGAATTAGCTCTCACACCAATATTTGCGTCTAGAGCCTTTGCATTGAGGGCTATCTGAAAAAGGCTGTGGCGCTGAAGTTGCCTGAGAATGTGGAGTTGGTGGCATGTGAAACCCGCATGTGGAGCATTCGTTTGTGTGGGATGCTCTACCAGGTTCATTCCTAGATAATGCACTCAAAGGGCACTAAGCATAGAGTGTGAAAACTGAGTTTCCTTGAGAGCTGCTTGGAAGCCTGATGGTGTGTGAAGTTAGTGAGCCAAATGGAGTTTTTCTGCCACAAGAACCACTCGGCTGATCCTTCTTCAATATGCCCTTCACCAACATGCAGTGTTTCCTTGATTGAATTAGCTCTCACACCAATATTTGCGTCTAGAGCCTTTGCATTGAGGGCTATCTGAAAACGGCTGTGGCGCTGAAGTTGCCTGAGAATGTGGAGTTGGTGGCATGTGAAACCCGCATGTGGAGCATTCGTTTGTGTGGGATGCTCACCAAGCTTCATTTCAGTCCTAGGCACTCAAAGGGCACTAAGCATAGAGTGGGAAAACTGAGTTTCCTTGAGAGCTGCCTGGAAGCCTGATGGTGTGTGAAGTTAGGGAGCCAAATGGAGTTGTTCTCCCACAAGAACCACTCGGCTGATCCTTCTTCAATATGCCCTTCACCAACATGCAGTGTTTCCTTGATTGAATTAGCTCTCACACCAATATTTGCGTCTAGAGCCTTTGCATTGAGGGCTATCTGAAAACGGCTGTGGCGCTGAAGTTGCCTGTGAATGTGGAGTTGGTGGCATGTGAAACCCGCATGTGGAGCATTCGTTTCTGTGGGATGCTCTACCAGGTTCATTCCTAGATAATGCACTCAAAGGGCACTAAGATAAAATGTGAAAACTGAGTTTCCTTGAGAGCTGCTTGGAAGCCTGATGGTATGTGAAGTTAGTGGGCAAAATGGAGTTGTTCTCCCACAAGAACCACTCGGCTGATCCTTCTTCAATATGCCCTTCACCAACATGCAGTGTTTCCTTGATTGAATTAGCTCTCACACCAATATTTGCGTCTAGAGCCTTTGCATTGAGGGCTATCTGAAAACGGCTGTGGCGCTGAAGTTGCCTGTGAATGTGGAGTTGGTGGCATGTGAAACCCGCATGTGGAGCATTCGTTTGTGTGGGATGCTCTACCAGGTTCATTCCTAGATAATGCACTCAAAGGGCACTAAGCATAGAGTGTAAAAAGTGAGTTTCCTTGAGAGCTGCTTGGAAGCCTGATGGTGTGTGAAGTTAGTGAGCCAAATGGAGTTGTTCTCCCACAAGAACCACTCGGCTGATCCTTCTTCAATATGCCCTTCACCAACATGCAGTGTTTCCTTGATTGAATTAGCTCTCACACCAATATTTGTGTCTAGAGCCTTTGCATTGAGGGCTATCTGAAAACGGCTGTGGCGCTGAAGTTGCCTGAGAATGTGGAGTTGGTGGCATGTGAAACCCGCATGTGGAGCATTCGTTTGTGTGGGATGCTCACCAAGCTTCATTTCAGTCCTATGCACTCAAAGGGCACTAAGCATAGAGTGTGAAAACTGAGTTTCCTTGAGAGCTGCTTGGAAGCCTGAAGGTGTGTGAAGTTAGTGAGCCAAATGGAGTTGTTCTCCCACAACAACCACTCTGCTGATCCTTCTTCAATATGCCCTTCACCAACATGCAGTGTTTCCTTGATTGAATTAGCTCTCACACCAATATTTGCGTCTAGAGCCTTTGCATTGAGGGCTATCTGAAAACGGCTGTGGCGCTGAAGTTGCCTGTGAATGTGGAGTTGGTGGCATGTGAAACCCGCATGTGGAGCATTCGTTTGTGTGGGATGCTCTACCAGGTTCATTCCTAGATAATGCACTCAAAAGGCACTAAGCATAGAGTGTGAAAAGTGAGTTTCCTTGAGAGTTGCTTGGAAGCCTGATGGTGTGTGAAGTTAGTGAGCCAAATGGAGTTGTTCTCCCACAAGAACCACTCGGCTGATCCTTCTTGAATATGCCCTTCACCAACATGCAGTGTTTCCTTGATTCAATTATCTCTCACACCAATATTTGCGTCTAGAGCCTTTGCATTGAGGGCTATCTGAAAAAGGCTGTGGCGCTGAAGTTGCCTGAGAATGTGCAGTTGGTGGCATGTGAAACCCGCATGTGGAGCATTCGTTTGTGTGGGATGCTCTACCAGGTTCATTCCTAGATAATGCACTCAAAGGGCACTAAGCATAGAGTGTGAAAACTGAGTTTCCTTGAGAGCTGCTTGGAAGCCTGATGGTGTGTGAAGTTAGTGAGCCAAATGGAGTTGTTCTCCCACAAGAACCACTCGGCTGATCCTTCTTCAATATGCCCTTCACCAACATGCAGTGTTTCCTTGATTGAATTAGCTCTCACACCAATATTTGTGTCTAGAGTCTTTGCATTGAGGGCTATCTGAAAACGGCTGTGGCGCTGAAGTTGCCTGAGAATGTGGAGTTGGTGGCATGTGAAACCCGCATGTGGAGCATTCGTTTGTGTGGGATGCTCTACCAGGTTCATTCCTAGATAATGCACTCAAAGGGCACTAAGCATAGAGTGTGAAAACTGAGTTTCCTTGAGAGCTGCTTGGAAGCCTGATGGTGTGTGAAGTTAGTGAGCCAAATGGAGTTGTTCTCCCACAGGAACCACTCGGCTGATCCTTCTTCAATATGCCCTTCACCAACATGCAGTGTTTCCTTGATTGAATTAGCTCTCACACCAATATTTGCGTCTAGAGCCTTTGCATTGAGAGCTATCTGAAAACGGCTGTGGCGCTGAAGTTGCCTGAGAATGTGGAGTTGGTGGCATGTGAAACCCGCATGTGGAGCATTCGTTTGTGTGGGATGCTCACCAAGCTTCATTTCAGTCCTAGGCACTCAAAGGGCACTAAGCATAGAGTGTGAAAACTGAGTTTCCTTGAGAGCTGCTTGGAAGCCTGATGGTGTGTGAAGTTAGTGAGCCAAATGGAGTTGTTCTCCCACAACAACCACTCTGCTGATCCTTCTTCAATATGCCCTTCACCAACATGCAGTGTTTCCTTGATTGAATTAGCTCTCACACCAATATTTGCGTCTAGAGCCTTTGCATTGAGGGCTATCTGAAAACGGCTGTGGCGCTGATGTTGCCTGTGAAAGTGGAGTTGGTGGCATGTGAAACCCGCATGTGGAGCATTCGTTTGTGTGGGATGCTCTACCAGGTTCATTCCTAGATAATGCACTCAAAGGGCACTAAGCATAGAGCGTGAAAACTGAGTTTCCTTGAGAGCTGCTTGGAAGCCTGATGGTATGTGAAGTTAGTGGGCAAAATGGAGTTGTTCTCCCACAAGAACCACTCGGCTGATCCTTCTTCAATATGCCCTTCGCCAACATGCAGTGTTCCCTTGATTGAATTAGCTCTCACACCAATATTTGCGTCTAGAGCCTTTGCATTGAGGGCTATCTGAAAACGGCTGTGGCGCTGAAGTTGCCTGAGAATGTGGAGTTGGTGGCATGTGAAACCCGCATGTGGAGCATTCGTTTGTGTGGGATGCTCACCAAGCTTCATTTCAGTCCTAGGCACTCAAAGGGCACTAAGCATAGAGTGGGAAAACTGAGTTTCCTTGAGAGCTGCCTGGAAGCCTGATGGTGTGTGAAGTTAGTGAGCCAAATGGAGTTGTTCTCCCACAAGAACCACTCGGCTGATCCTTCTTCAATATGCCCTTCACCAACATGCAGTGTTTCCTTGATTGAATTAGCTCTCACACCAATATTTGCGTCTAGAGCCTTTGCATTGAGGGCTATCTGAAAACGGCTGTGGCGCTGAAGTTGCCTGTGAATGTGGAGTTGGTGGCATGTGAAACCCGCATGTGGAGCATTCGTTTCTGTGGGATGCTCTACCAGGTTCATTCCTAGATAATGCACTCAAAGGGCACTAAGATAAAATGTGAAAACTGAGTTTCCTTGAGAGCTGCTTGGAAGCCTGATGGTATGTGAAGTTAGTGGGCAAAATGGAGTTGTTCTCCCACAAGAACCACTCGGCTGATCCTTCTTCAATATGCCCTTCACCAACATGCAGTGTTCCCTTGATTGAATTAGCTCTCACACCAATATTTGCGTCTAGAGCCTTTGCATTGAGGGCTATCTGAAAACGGCTGTGGCGCTGAAGTTGCCTGTGAATGTGGAGTTGGTGGCATGTGAAACCCGCATGTGGAGCATTCGTTTGTGTGGGATGCTCTACCAGGTTCATTCCTAGATAATGCACTCAAAGGGCACTAAGCATAGAGTGTGAAAACTGAGTTTCCTTGAGAGCTGCTTGGAAGCCTGAAGGTGTGTGAAGTTAGTGAGCCAAATGGAGTTGTTCTCCCACAACAACCACTCTGCTGATCCTTCTTCAATATGCCCTTCACCAACATGCAGTGTTTCCTTGATTGAATTAGCTCTCACACCAATATTTGCGTCTAGAGCCTTTGCATTGAGGGCTATCTGAAAACGGCTGTGGCGCTGAAGTTGCCTGTGAATGTGGAGTTGGTGGCATGTGAAACCCGCATGTGGAGCATTCGTTTGTGTGGGATGCTCTACCAGGTTCATTCCTAGATAATGCACTCAAAAGGCACTAAGCATAGAGTGTGAAAACTGAGTTTCCTTGAGAGTTGCTTGGAAGCCTGATGGTGTGTGAAGTTAGTGAGCCAAATGGAGTTGTTCTCCCACAAGAACCACTCGGCTGATCCTTCTTCAATATGCCCTTCACCAACATGCAGTGTTTCCTTGATTGAATTAGCTCTCACACCAATATTTGCGTCTAGAGCCTTTGCATTGAGGGCTATCTGAAAAAGGCTGTGGCGCTGAAGTTGCCTGAGAATGTGCAGTTGGTGGCATGTGAAACCCGCATGTGGAGCATTCGTTTGTGTGGGATGCTCTACCAGGTTCATTCCTAGATAATGCACTCAAAGGGCACTAAGCATAGAGTGTGAAAACTGAGTTTCCTTGAGAGCTGCTTGGAAGCCTGATGGTGTGTGAAGTTAGTGAGCCAAATGGAGTTGTTCTCCCACAAGAACCACTCGGCTGATCCTTCTTCAATATGCCCTTCACCAACATGCAGTGTTTCCTTGATTGAATTAGCTCTCACACCAATATTTGTGTCTAGAGCCTTTGCATTGAGGGCTATCTGAAAACGGCTGTGGCGCTGAAGTTGCCTGAGAATGTGGAGTTGGTGGCATGTGAAACCCGCATGTGGAGCATTCGTTTGTGTGGGATGCTCTATCAGGTTCATTCCTAGATAATGCACTCAAAGGGCACTAAGCATAGAGTGTGAAAACTGAGTTTCCTTGAGAGCTGCTTGGAAGCCTGATGGTGTGTGAAGTTAGTGAGCCAAATGGAGTTGTTCTCCCACAGGAACCACTCGGCTGATCCTTCTTCAATATGCCCTTCACCAACATGCAGTGTTTCCTTGATTGAATTAGCTCTCACACCAATATTTGCGTCTAGAGCCTTTGCATTGAGGGCTATCTGAAAACGGCTGTGGCGCTGAAGTTGCCTGAGAATGTGGAGTTGGTGGCATGTGAAACCCGCATGTGGAGCATTCGTTTGTGTGGGATGCTCACCAAGCTTCATCTCAGTCCTAGGCACTCAAAGGGCACTAAGCATAGAGTGTGAAAACTGAGTTTCCTTGAGAGCTGCTTGGAAGCCTGATGGTGTGTGAAGTTAGTGAGCCAAATGGAGTTGTTCTCCCACAAGAACCACTCGGCTGATCCTTCTTCAATATGCCCTTCACCAACATGCAGTGTTTCCTTGATTGAATTAGCTCTCACACCAATATTTGCGTCTAGAGCCTTTGCATTGAGGGCTATCTGAAAACGGCTGTGGCGCTGATGTTGCCTGTGAATGTGGAGTTGGTGGCATGTGAAACCCGCATGTGGAGCATTCGTTTGTGTGGGATGCTCTACCAGGTTCATTCCTAGATAATGCACTCAAAGGGCACTAAGCATAGAGCGTGAAAACTGAGTTTCCTTGAGAGCTGCTTGGAAGCCTGATGGTATGTGAAGTTAGTGGGCAAAATGGAGTTGTTCTCCCACAAGAACCACTCGGCTGATCCTTCTTCAATATGCCCTTCACCAACATGCAGTGTTCCCTTGATTGAATTAGCTCTCACACCAATATTTGCGTCTAGAGCCTTTGCATTGAGGGCTATCTGAAAACGGCTGTGGCGCTGAAGTTGCCTGAGAATGTGGAGTTGGTGGCATGTGAAACCCGCATGTGGAGCATTCGTTTGTGTGGGATGCTCACCAAGCTTCATTTCAGTCCTAGGCACTCAAAGGGCACTAAGCATAGAGTGTGAAAACTGAGTTTCCTTGAGAGCTGCTTGGAAGCCTGATGGTGTGTGAAGTTAGTGAGCCAAATGGAGTTGTTCTCCCACAAGAACCACTCGGCTGATCCTTCTTCAATATGCCCTTCACCAACATGCAGTGTTTCCTTGATTGAATTAGCTCTCACACCAATATTTGCGTCTAGAGCCTTTGCATTGAGGGCTATCTGAAAACGGCTGTGGCGCTGATGTTGCCTGTGAATGTGGAGTTGGTGGCATGTGAAACCCGCATGTGGAGCATTCGTTTGTGTGGGATGCTCTACCAGGTTCATTCCTAGATAATGCACTCAAAGGGCACTAAGCATAGAGCGTGAAAACTGAGTTTCCTTGAGAGCTGCTTGGAAGCCTGATGGTATGTGAAGTTAGTGGGCAAAATGGAGTTGTTCTCCCACAAGAACCACTCGGCTGATCCTTCTTCAATATGCCCTTCACCAACATGCAGTGTTTCCTTGATTGAATTAGCTCTCACACCAATATTTGCGTCTAGAGCCTTTGCTTTGAGGGCTATCTGAAAACGGCTGTGGCGCTGAAGTTGCCTGAGAATGTGGAGTTGGTGGCATGTGAAACCCGCATGTGGAGCATTCGTTTGTGTGGGATGCTCACCAAGCTTCATTTCAGTCCTATGCACTCAAAGGGCACTAAGCATAGAGTGTGAAAACTGAGTTTCCTTGAGAGCTGCTTGGAAGCCTGATGGTGTGTGAAGTTAGTGAGCCAAATGGAGTTGTTCTCCCACAAGAACCACTCGGCTGATCCTTCTTCAATATGCCCTTCACCAACATGCAGTGTTTCCTTGATTGAATTAGCTCTCACACCAATATTTGCGTCTAGAGCCTTTGCATTGAGGGCTATCTGAAAACGGCTGTGGCGCTGATGTTGCCTGTGAATGTGGAGTTGGTGGCATGTGAAACCCGCATGTGGAGCATTCGTTTGTGTGGGATGCTCTACCAGGTTCATTCCTAGATAATGCACTCAAAGGGCACTAAGCATAGAGCGTGAAAACTGAGTTTCCTTGAGAGCTGCTTGGAAGCCTGATGGTATGTGAAGTTAGTGGGCAAAATGGAGTTGTTCTCCCACAAGAACCACTCGGCTGATCCTTCTTCAATATGCCCTTCACCAACATGCAGTGTTCCCTTGATTGAATTAGCTCTCACACCAATATTTGCGTCTAGAGCCTTTGCATTGAGGGCTATCTGAAAACGGCTGTGGCGCTGAAGTTGCCTGAGAATGTGGAGTTGGTGGCATGTGAAACCCGCATGTGGAGCATTCGTTTGTGTGGGATGCTCACCAAGCTTCATTTCAGTCCTAGGCACTCAAAGGGCACTAAGCATAGAGTGTGAAAACTGAGTTTCCTTGAGAGCTGCTTGGAAGCCTGATGGTGTGTGAAGTTAGTGAGCCAAATGGAGTTGTTCTCCCACAAGAACCACTCGGCTGATCCTTCTTCAATATGCCCTTCACCAACATGCAGTGTTTCCTTGATTGAATTAGCTCTCACACCAATATTTGCGTCTAGAGCCTTTGCATTGAGGGCTATCTGAAAACGGCTGTGGCGCTGATGTTGCCTGTGAATGTGGAGTTGGTGGCATGTGAAACCCGCATGTGGAGCATTCGTTTGTGTGGGATGCTCTACCAGGTTCATTCCTAGATAATGCACTCAAAGGGCACTAAGCATAGAGCGTGAAAACTGAGTTTCCTTGAGAGCTGCTTGGAAGCCTGATGGTATGTGAAGTTAGTGGGCAAAATGGAGTTGTTCTCCCACAAGAACCACTCGGCTGATCCTTCTTCAATATGCCCTTCACCAACATGCAGTGTTCCCTTGATTGAATTAGCTCTCACACCAATATTTGCGTCTAGAGCCTTTGCATTGCGGGCTATCTGAAAACGGCTGTGGCGCTGAAGTTGCCTGAGAATGTGGAGTTGGTGGCATGTGAAACCCGCATGTGGAGCATTCGTTTGTGTGGGATGCTCACCAAGCTTCATTTCAGTCCTATGCACTCAAAGGGCACTAAGCATAGAGTGTGAAAACTGAGTTTCCTTGAGAGCTGCTTGGAAGCCTGATGGTGTGTGAAGTTAGTGAGCCAAATGGAGTTGTTCTCCCACAAGAACCACTCGGCTGATCCTTCTTCAATATGCCCTTCACCAACATGCAGTGTTTCCTTGATTGAATTAGCTCTCACACCAATATTTGTGTCTAGAGCCTTTGCATTGAGGGCTATCTGAAAACGGCTGTGGCGCTGAAGTTGCCTGAGAATGTGGAGTTGGTGGCATGTGAAACCCGCATGTGGAGCATTCGTTTGTGTGGGATGCTCTACCAGGTTCATTCCTAGATAATGCACTCAAAGGGCACTAAGCATAGAGTGTGAAAACTGAGTTTCCTTGAGAGCTGCTTGGAAGCCTGATGGTGTGTGAAGTTAGTGAGCCAAATGGAGTTGTTCTCCCACAAGATCCACTCGGCTGATCCTTCTTCAATATGCCCTTCACCAACATGCAGTGTTTCCTTGATTGAATTAGCTCTCACACCAATATTTGCGTCTAGAGCCTTTGCATTGAGGGCTATCTGAAAACGGCTGTGGCGCTGAAGTTGCCTGAGAATGTGGAGTTGGTGGCATGTGAAACCCGCATGTGGAGCATTCGTTTGTGTGGGATGCTCACCAAGCTTCATTTCAGTCCTAGGCACTCAAAGGGCACTAAGCATAGAGTGTGAAAACTGAGTTTCCTTGAGAGCTGCTTGGAAGCCTGATGGTGTGTGAAGTTAGTGAGCCAAATGGAGTTGTTCTCCCACAAGAACCACTCGGCTGATCCTTCTTCAATATGCCCTTCACCAACATGCAGTGTTTCCTTGATTGAATTAGCTCTCACACCAATATTTGCGTCTAGAGCCTTTGCATTGAGGGCTATCTGAAAACGGCTGTGGCGCTGATGTTGCCTGTGAATGTGGAGTTGGTGGCATGTGAAACCCGCATGTGGAGCATTCGTTTGTGTGGGATGCTCTACCAGGTTCATTCCTAGATAATGCACTCAAAGGGCACTAAGCATAGAGCGTGAAAACTGAGTTTCCTTGAGAGCTGCTTGGAAGCCTGATGGTATGTGAAGTTAGTGGGCAAAATGGAGTTGTTCTCCCACAAGAACCACTCGGCTGATCCTTCTTCAATATGCCCTTCACCAATATGCAGTGTTCCCTTGATTGAATTAGCTCTCACACCAATATTTGCGTCTAGAGCCTTTGCATTGAGGGCTATCTGAAAACGGCTGTGGCGCTGAAGTTGCCTGAGAATGTGGAGTTGGTGGCATGTGAAACCCGCATGTGGAGCATTCGTTTCTGTGGGATGCTCACCAAGCTTCATTTCAGTCCTAGGCACTCAAAGGGCACTAAGCATAGAGTGTGAAAACTGAGTTTCCTTGAGAGCTGCTTGGAAGCCTGATGGTGTGTGAAGTTAGGGAGCCAAATGGAGTTGTTCTCCCACAAGAACCACTCGGCTGATCCTTCTTCAATATGCCCTTCACCAACATGCAGTGTTTCCTTGATTGAATTAGCTCTCACACCAATATTTGCGTCTAGAGCCTTTGCATTGAGGGCTATCTGAAAACGGCTGAAGCTCTGAAGTTGCCTGTGAATGTGGAGTTGGTGGCATGTGAAACCCGCATGTGGAGCATTCGTTTGTGTGGGATGCTCTACCAGGTTCATTCCTAGATAATGCACTCAAAAGGCACTAAGCATAGAGTGTGAAAACTGAGTTTCCTTGAGAGTTGCTTGGAAGCCTGATGGTGTGTGAAGTTAGTGAGCCAAATGGAGTTGTTCTCCCACAAGAACCACTCGGCTGATCCTTCTTCAATATGCCCTTCACCAACATGCAGTGTTTCCTTGATTGAATTAGCTCTCACACCAATATTTGCGTCTAGAGCCTTTGCATTGAGGGCTATCTGAAAACGGCTGTGGCGCTGAAGTTGCCTGTGAATGTGGAGTTGGTGGCATGTGAAACCCGCATGTGGAGCATTCGTTTGTGTGGGATGCTCTACCAGGTTCATTCCTAGATAATGCACTCAAAGGGCACTAAGCATAGAGTGTGAAAACTGAGTTTCCTTGAGAGCTGCTTGGAAGCCTGATGGTGTGTGAAGTTAGTGAGCCAAATGGAGTTGTTCTCCCACAAGATCCACTCGGCTGATCCTTCTTCAATATGCCCTTCACCAACATGCAGTGTTTCCTTGATTGAATTAGCTCTCACACCAATATTTGTGTCTAGAGCCTTTGCATTGAGGGCTATCTGAAAACGGCTGTGGCGCTGAAGTTGCCTGAGAATGTGGAGTTGGTGGCATGTGAAACCCGCATGTGGAGCATTCGTTTGTGTGGGATGCTCTACCAGGTTCATTACTAGATAATGCACTCAAAGGGCACTAAGTATAGAGTGTGAAAACTGAGTTTCCTTGAGAGCTGCTTGGAAGCCTGATGGTGTGTGAAGTTAGTGAGCCAAATGGAGTTGTTCTCCCACAAGATCCACTCGGCTGATCCTTCTTCAATATGCCCTTCACCAACATGCAGTGTTTCCTTGATTGAATTAGCTCTCACACCAATATTTGCGTCTAGAGCCTTTGCATTGAGGGCTATCTGAAAACGGCTGTGGCGCTGAAGTTGCCTGAGAATGTGGAGTTGGTGGCATGTGAAACCCGCATGTGGAGCATTCGTTTGTGTGGGATGCTCACCAAGCTTCATTTCAGTCCTAGGCACTCAAAGGGCACTAAGCATAGAGTGTGAAAACTGAGTTTCCTTGAGAGCTGCTTGGAAGCCTGATGGTGTGTGAAGTTAGTGAGCCAAATGGAGTTGTTCTCCCACAAGAACCACTCGGCTGATCCTTCTTCAATATGCCCTTCACCAACATGCAGTGTTTCCTTGATTGAATTAGCTCTGACACCAATATTTGCGTCTAGACCCTTTGCATTGAGGGCTATCTGAAAACGGCTGTGGCGCTGAAGTTGCCTGAGAATGTGGAGTTGGTGGCATGTGAAACCCGCATGTGGAGCATTCGTTTGTGTGGGATGCTCACCAAGCTTCATTTCAGTCCTATGCACTCAAAGGGCAGTAAGCATAGAGTGTGAAAACTGAGTTTCCTTGAGAGCTGCTTGGAAGCCTGATGGTGTGTGAAGTTAGTGAGCCAAATGGAGTTGTTCTGCCACAAGAACCACTCGGCTGATCCTTCTTCAATATGCCCTTCACCAACATGCAGTGTTTCCTTGATTGAATTAGCTCTCACACCAATATTTGCGTCTAGAGCCTTTGCATTGAGGGCTATCTGAAAACGGCTGTGGCGCTGATGTTGCCTGTGAATGTGGAGTTGGTGGCATGTGAAACCCGCATGTGGAGCATTCGTTTGTGTGGGATGCTCTATCAGGTTCATTCCTAGATAATGCACTCAAAGGGCACTAAGCATAGAGCGTGAAAACTGAGTTTCCTTGAGAGCTGCTTGGAAGCCTGATGGTGTGTGAAGTTAGTGAGCCAAATGGAGTTGTTCTCCCACAAGAACCACTCGGCTGATCCTTCTTCAATATGCCCTTCACCAACATGCAGTGTTTCCTTGATTGAATTAGCTCTCACACCAATATTTGTGTCTAGAGCCTTTGCATTGAGGGCTATCTGAAAACGGCTGTGGCGCTGAAGTTGCCTGAGAATGTGGAGTTGGTGGCATGTGAAACCCGCATGTGGAGCATTCGTTTGTGTGGGATGCTCACCAAGCTTCATTTCAGTCCTATGCACTCAAAGGGCACTAAGCATAGAGTGTGAAAACTGAGTTTCCTTGAGAGCTGCTTGGAAGCCTGATGGTGTGTGAAGTTAGTGAGCCAAATGGAGTTGTTCTCCCACAAGAACCACTCGGCTGATCCTTCTTCAATATGCCCTTCACCAACATGCAGTGTTCCCTTGATTGAATTAGCTCTCACACCAATATTTGCGTCTAGAGCCTTTGCATTGAGGGCTATCTGAAAACGGCTGTGGCGCTGAAGTTGCCTGAGAATGTGGAGTTGGTGGCATGTGAAACCCGCATGTGGAGCATTCGTTTGTGTGGGATGCTCTACCAGGTTCATTCCTAGATAATGCACTCAAAGGGCAGTAAGATAAAATGTGAAAACTGAGTTTCCTTGAGAGCTGCTTGGAAGCCTGATGGTATGTGAAGTTAGTGAGCCAAATGGAGTTGTTCTCCCACAAGAACCACTCGGCTGATCCTTCTTCAATATGCCCTTCACCAACATGCAGTGTTCCCTTGATTGAATTAGCTCTCACACCAATATTTGCGTCTAGAGCCTTTGCATTGAGGGCTATCTGAAAACGGCTGTGGCGCTGAAGTTGCCTGAGAATGTGGAGTTGGTTTCATGTGAAACCCGCATGTGGAGCATTCGTTTGTGTGGGATGCTCTATCAGGTTCATTCCTAGATAATGCACTCAAAGGGCACTAAGCATAGAGCGTGAAAACTGAGTTTCCTGGAGAGCTGCTTGGAAGCCTGATGGTATGTGAAGTTAGTGGGCAAAATGGAGTTGTTCTCCCACAAGAACCACTCGGCTGATCCTTCTTCAATATGCCCTTCACCAACATGCAGTGTTCCCTTGATTGAATTAGCTCTCACACCAATATTTGCGTCTAGAGCCTTTGCATTGAGGGCTATCTGAAAACGGCTGTGGCGCTGAAGTTGCCTGAGAATGTGGAGTTGGTGGCATGTGAAACCCGCATGTGGAGCATTCGTTTGTGTGGGATGCTCACCAAGCTTCATTTCAGTCCTATGCACTCAAAGGGCACTAAGCATAGAGTGTGAAAACTGAGTTTCCTTGAGAGCTGCTTGGAAGCCTGATGGTGTGTGAAGTTAGTGAGCCAAATGGAGTTGTTCTCCCACAAGAACCACTCGGCTGATCCTTCTTCAATATGCCCTTCACCAACATGCAGTGTTCCCTTGATTGAATTAGCGCTCACACCAATATTTGCGTCTAGAGCCTTTGCATTGAGGGCTATCTGAAAACGGCTGTGGCGCTGAAGTTGCCTGAGAATGTGGAGTTGGTGGCATGTGAAACCCGCATGTGGAGCATTCGTTTGTGTGGGATGCTCTACCAGGTTCATTCCTAGATAATGCACTCAAAGGGCAGTAAGATAAAATGTGAAAACTGAGTTTCCTGGAGAGCTGCTTGGAAGCCTGATGGTATGTGAAGTTAATGGGCAAAATGGAGTTGTTCTCCCACAAGAACCACTCGGCTGATCCTTCTTCAATATGCCCTTCACCAACATGCAGTGTTCCCTTGATTGAATTAGCTCTCACACCAATATTTGCGTCTAGAGCCTTTGCATTGAGGGCTATCTGAAAACGGCTGTGGCGCTGAAGTTGCCTGAGAATGTGGAGTTGGTGGCATGTGAAACCCGCATGTGGAGCATTCGTTTGTGTGGGATGCTCACCAAGCTTCATTTCAGTCCTAGGCACTCAAAGGGCACTAAGCATAGAGTGTGAAAACTGAGTTTCCTTGAGAGCTGCTTGGAAGCCTTATGGTGTGTGAAGTTAGTGAGCCAAATGGAGTTGTTCTCCCACAAGAACCACTCGGCTGATCCTTCTTCAATATGCCCTTCACCAACATGCAGTGTTTCCTTGATTGAATTAGCTCTCACACCAATATTTGCGTCTAGAGCCTTTGCATTGAGGGCTATCTGAAAAAGGCTGTGGCGCTGAAGTTGCCTGAGAATGTGCAGTTGGTGGCATGTGAAACCCGCATGTGGAGCATTCGTGTGTGTGGGATGCTCTACCAGGTTCATTCCTAGATAATGCACTCAAAGGGCACTAAGCATAGAGTGTGAAAACTGAGTTTCCTTGAGAGCTGCTTGGAAGCCTGATGGTGTGTGAAGTTAGTGAGCCAAATGGAGTTGTTCTCCCACAAGAACCACTCGGCTGATCCTTCTTCAATATGCCCTTCACCAACATGCAGTGTTTCCTTGATTGAATTAGCTCTCACACCAATATTTGCGTCTAGAGCCTTTGCATTGAGGGCTATCTGAAAACGGCTGTGGCGCTGAAGTTGCCTGAGAATGTGGAGTTGGTGGCATGTGAAACCCGCATGTGGAGCATTCGTTTGTGTGGGATGCTCTACCAGGTTCATTCCTAGATAATGCACTCAAAGGGCACTAAGCATAGAGTGTGAAAACTGAGTTTCCTTGAGAGCTGCTTGGAAGCCTGATGGTGTGTGAAGTTAGTGGGCAAAATGGAGTTGTTCTCCCACAAGAACCACTCTGCTGATCCTTCTTCAATATGCCCTTCACCAACATGCAGTGTTTCCTTGATTGAATTAGCTCTCACACCAATATTTGCGTCTAGAGCCTTTGCATTGAGGGCTATCTGAAAACGGCTGTGGCTCTGAAGTTGCCTGTGAATGTGGAGTTGGTATCATGCGAAACCCGCATGTGGAGCATTCGTTTGTGTGGGATGCTCTACCAGGTTCATTCCTAGATAATGCACTCAAAAGGCACTAAGCATAGAGTGTGAAAACTGAGTTTCCTTGAGAGTTGCTTGGAAGCCTGATGGTGTGTGAAGTTAGTGAGCCAAATGGAGTTGTTCTACCACAAGATCCACTCGGCTGATCCTTCTTCAATATGCCCTTCACCAACATGCAGTGTTCCATTGATTGAATTAGCTCTCACACCAATATTTGCGTCTAGAGCCTTTGCATTGAGGGCTATCTGAAAAAGGCTGTGGCGCTGAAGTTGCATGAGAATGTGGAGTTGGTGGCATGTGAAACCCGCATGTGGAGCATTCGTTTGTGTGGGATGCTCACCAAGCTTCATTTCAGTCCTAGGCACTCAAAGGGCACTAAGCATAGAGTGTGAAAACTGAGTTTCCTTGAGAGCTGCTTGGAAGCCTGATGGTATGTGAAGTTAGTGGGCAAAATGGAGTTGTTCTCCCACAAGAACCACTCGGCTGATCCTTCTTCAATATGCCCTTCACCAACATGCAGTGTTTCCTTGATTGAATTAGCTCTCACACCAATATTTGCGTCTAGAGCCTTTGCATTGAGGGCTATCTGAAAACGGCTGTGGCGCTGAAGTTGCCTGAGAATGTGGAGTTGGTGGCATGTGAAACCCGCATGTGGAGCATTCGTTTGTGTGGGATGCTCACCAAGCTTCATTTCAGTCCTAGGCACTCAAAGGGCACTAAGCATAGAGTGTGAAAACTGAGTTTCCTTGAGAGCTGCTTGGAAGCCTGATGGTGTGTGAAGTTAGTGAGCCAAATGGAGTTGTTCTCCCACAAGAACCACTCGGCTGATCCTTCTTCAATATGCCCTTCACCAACATGCAGTGTTTCCTTGATTGAATTAGCTCTCACACCAATATTTGCGTCTAGAGCCTTTGCATTGAGGGCTATCTGAAAACGGCTGTGGCGCTGAAGTTGCCTGTGAATGTGGAGTTGGTGGCATGTGAAACCCGCATGTGGAGCATTCGTATGTGTGGGATGCTCTACCAGGTTCATTCCTAGATAATGCACTCAAAAGGCACTAAGCATAGAGCGTGAAAACTGAGTTTCCTTGAGAGCTGCTTGGAAGCCTGATGGTGTGTGAAGTTAGTGAGCCAAATGGAGTTGTTCTCCCACAAGAACCACTCGGCTGATCCTTCTTCAATATGCCCTTCACCAACATGCAGTGTTTCCTTGATTGAATTAGCTCTCACACCAATATTTGCGTCTAGAGCCTTTGCATTGAGGGCTATCTGAAAACGGCTGTGGCGCTGAAGTTGCCTGAGAATGTGGAGTTGGTGGCATGTGAAACCCGCATGTGGAGCATTCGTTTGTGTGGGATGCTCTACCAGGTTCATTCCTAGATAATGCACTCAAAGGGCACTAAGCATAGAGCGTGAAAACTGAGTTTCCTTGAGAGCTGCTTGGAAGCCTGATGGTGTGTGAAGTTAGTGAGCCAAATGGAGTTGTTCTCCCACAAGAACCACTCGGCTGATCCTTCTTCATTATGCCCTTCACCAACATTCAGTGTTTCCTTGATTGAATTAGCTCTCACACCAATATTTGCGTCTAGAGCCTTTGCATTGAGGGCTATCTGAAAACGGCTGTGGCGCTGAAGTTGCCTGTGAATGTGGAGTTGGTGGCATGTGAAACCCGCATGTGGAGCATTCGTTTGTGTGGGATGCTCACCAAGCTTCATTTCAGTCCTAGGCACTCAAAGGGCACTAAGCATAGAGTGTGAAAACTGAGTTTCCTTGAGAGCTGCTTGGAAGCCTGATGGTGTGTGAAGTTAGTGAGCCAAATGGAGTTTTTCTCCCACAAGAACCACTCGGCTGATCCTTCTTCAATATGCCCTTCACCAACATGCAGTGTTTCCTTGATTGAATTAGCTCTCACACAAATATTTGCGTCTAGAGCCTTTGCATTGAGGGCTATCTGAAAACGGCTGTGGCGCTGAAGTTGCCTGTGAATGTGGAGTTGGTGGCATGTGAAACCCGCATGTGGAGCATTCGTATGTGTGGGATGCTCTACCAGGTTCATTCCTAGATAATGCACTCAAAGGGCACTAAGCATAGAGCGTGAAAACTGAGTTTCCTTGAGAGCTGCTTGGAAGCCTGATGGTGTGTGAAGTTAGTGAGCCAAATGGAGTTGTTCTCCCACAAGAACCACTCGGCTGATCCTTCTTCAATATGCCCTTCACCAACATGCAGTGTTTCCTTGATTGAATTAGCTCTCACACCAATATTTGCGTCTAGAGCCTTTCCATTGAGAGATATCTGAAAATGGCTGGGGCGCTGAAGTTGACTGTGAATGTGGAGTTGGTGCTATGTGAAACCCGCATGTGGAGCATTCGTTTGTGTGGGATACACACCAAGCTTCATTTCTGTCCTAGGCACACAAAGGGCACTAAGCATAGAGTGTGAAAACTGAGTTTCCTTGAGAGCTGCTTGGAAGCCTGATGGTGTGTGAAGTTAGTGAGCCAAATGGAGTTGTTCTCCCACAAGAACCACTCTGCTGATCCTTCTTCAATATGCCCTTCACCAACATGCAGTGTTTCCTTGATTGAATTAGCTCTCACA
>NW_026700859.1:0-42931 GCF_030435755.1 Ochotona princeps | reverse complement strand
TGCCACAGCCGTTTTCAGATAGCCCTCAATGCAAAGGCTCTAGACGCAAATATTGGTGTGAGAGCTAATTCAATCAAGGAAACACTGCATGTTGGTGAAGGGCATATTGAAGAAGGATCAGCCGAGTGGTTCTTGTGGGAAAACAACTCCATTTGGCTCACTAACTTCACAAACCATCAGGCTTGCAAGCAGCTCTCAAGGAAACTCAGTTTTCACACTCTATGCTTAGTGCCCTTTGAGTGCCTAGGACTGAAATGAAGCTTGGTGAGCATCGCACACAAACGAAAGCTCCACATGCGGGTTTCACATGCCAACAACTCCACATTCACAGGCAACTGCAGCGCCACAGCCGTTTTCAGATAGCCCTCAATGCAAAGGCTCTAGACGCAAATATTGGTGTGAGAGCTAACTCCATCAAGGAAACACTGCATGTTGGTGAAGGGCATATTGAAGAAGGATCAGCCGAGTGGTTCTTGTGGGAGAACAATTCCATTTGGCTCACTAACTTCACACACCATCAGGCTTCCAAGCAGCTCTCAAGGAAACTCAGTTTTCACACTCTATGCGTAGTGCCCTTTGAGTGCATTATCTAGGAATGAACCTGGTAGAGCATCCCACACAAACGAATGCTCCACATGCGGGTTTCACATGCCACCAACTCCACATTCACAGGCAACTTCAGCGCCACAGCCGTTTTCAGATAGCCCTCAATGCAAAGGCTCTAGACGCAAATATTGGTGTGAGAGCTAATTCAATCAAGGAAACACTGCATGTTGGTGAAGGGCATATTGAAGAAGGATCAGCCGAGTGGTTCTTGTGGGAAAACAACTCCATTTGGCTCACTAACTTCACACACCATCAGGCTTCCAAGCAGCTCTCAAGGAAACTCAGTTTTCACACTCTATGCTTAGTGCCCTTTGAGTGCCTAGGACTGAAATGAAGCTTGGTGAGCATCGCACACAAACGAAAGCTCCACATGCGGGTTTCACATGCCAACAACTCCACATTCACAGGCAACTGCAGCGCCACAGCCGTTTTCAGATAGCCCTCAATGCAAAGGCTCTAGACGCAAATATTGGTGTGAGAGCTAACTCCATCAAGGAAACACTGCATGTTGGTGAAGGGCATATTGAAGAAGGATCAGCCGAGTGGTTCTTGTGGGAGAACAATTCCATTTGGCTCACTAACTTCACACACCATCAGGCTTCCAAGCAGCTCTCAAGGAAACTCAGTTTTCACACTCTATGCGTAGTGCCCTTTGAGTGCATTATCTAGGAATGAACCTGGTAGAGCATCCCACACAAACGAATGCTCCACATGCGGGTTTCACATGCCACCAACTCCACATTCACAGGCAACTTCAGCGTCACAGCCGTTTTCAGATAGCCCTCAATGCAAAGGCTCTAGACGCAAATATTGGTGTGAGAGCTAATTCAATCAAGGAAACACTGCATGTTGGTGAAGGGCATATTGAAGAAGGATCAGCCGAGTGGTTCTTGTGGGAGAACAACTCCATTTGGCTCACTAACTTCACACACCATCAGGCTTCCAAGCAGCTCTCAAGGAAACTCAGTTTTCACACTCTATGCTTAGTGCCCTTTGAGTGCCTAGGACTGAAATGAAGCTTGGTGAGCATCCCACACAAACGAAAGCTCCACATGCGGGTTTCACATGCCAACAACTCCACATTCACAGGCAACTGCAGCGCCACAGCCGTTTTCAGATAGCCCTCAATGCAAAGGCTCTAGACGCAAATATTGGTGTGAGAGCTAATTCAATCAAGGAAACACTGCATGTTGGTGAAGGGCATATTGAAGAAGGATCAGCCGAGTGGTTCTTGTGGGAGAACAACTCCATTTGGCTCATTAACTTCACACACCATCAGGCTTCCAAGCAGCTCTCACGGAAACTCAGGTTTCACACTCTATGCTTAGTGCCCTTTGAGTGCCTAGGACTGAAATGAAGCTTGGTGAGCATCCCACACAAACGAATGCTCCACATGCGGGAGTCACATGCCACCAACTCCACATTCACAGGCAACTGCAGCGCCACAGCCGTTTTCAGATAGGCCTCAATGCAAAGGCTCTAGACGCAAATATTGGTGTGAGAGCTAATTCAATAAGGAAACACTGCATGTTGGTGAAGGGCATATTGAAGAAGGATCAGCCGAGTGGTTCTTATGGGAGAACAACTCCATTTGGCCGACTAACTTCACAAACCATCAGGCTTCCAAGCAGCTCTCAAGGAAACTCAGTTTTCACACTCTATGCTTAGTGCCCTTTGAGTGCCTAGGACTGAAATGAAGCTTGGTGAGCATCCCACACAAACGAATGCTCCACATGCGGGTTTCACATGCCACCAACTCCACATTCACAGGCAACTTCAGTGCCACAGCCGTTTTCAGATAGCCCTCAATGCAAAGGCTCTAGACGCAAATATTGGTGTGAGAGCTAATTCAATCAAGGAAACACTGCATGTTGGTGAAGGGCATATTGAAGAAGGATCAGCCGAGTGGTTCTTGTGGGAAAACAACTCCATTTGGCTCACTAACTTCACAAACCATCAGGCTTGCAAGCAGCTCTCAAGGAAACTCAGTTTTCACACTCTATGCTTAGTGCCCTTTGAGTGCCTAGGACTGAAATGAAGCTTGGTGAGCATCGCACACAAACGAAAGCTCCACATGCGGGTTTCACATGCCAACAACTCCACATTCACAGGCAACTGCAGCGCCACAGCCGTTTTCAGATAGCCCTCAATGCAAAGGCTCTAGACGCAAATATTGGTGTGAGAGCTAATTCAATCAAGGAAACACTGCATGTTGGTGAAGGGCATATTGAAGAAGGATCAGCCGAGTGGTTCTTGTGGGAGAACAACTCCATTTGGCTCACTAACTTCACACACCATCAGGCTTCCAAGCAGCTCTCAAGGAAACTCAGTTTTCACACTCTATGCTTAGTGCCCTTTGAGTGCCTAGGACTGAAATGAAGCTTGGTGAGCATGCCACACAAACGAAAGCTCCACATGCGGGTTTCACATGCCAACAACTCCACATTCACAGGCAACTGCAGCGCCACAGCCGTTTTCAGATAGCCCTCAATGCAAAGGCTCTAGACGCAAATATTGGTGTGAGAGCTAATTCAATCAAGGAAACACTGCATGTTGGTGAAGGGCATATTGAAGAAGGATCAGCCGAGTGGTTCTTGTGGGAGAACAACTCCATTTGGCTCATTAACTTCACACACCATCAGGCTCCAAGCAGCTCTCACGGAAACTCAGGTTTCACACTCTATGCTTAGTGCCCTTTGAGTGCCTAGGACTGAAATGAAGCTTGGTGAGCATCCCACACAAACGAATGCTCCACATGCGGGAGTCACATGCCACCAACTCCACATTCACAGGCAACTGCAGCGCCACAGCCGTTTTCAGATAGGCCTCAATGCAAAGGCTCTAGACGCAAATATTGGTGTGAGAGCTAATTCAATAAGGAAACACTGCATGTTGGTGAAGGGCATATTGAAGAAGGATCAGCCGAGTGGTTCTTATGGGAGAACAACTCCATTTGGCCGACTAACTTCACAAACCATCAGGCTTCCAAGCAGCTCTCAAGGAAACTCAGTTTTCACACTCTATGCTTAGTGCCCTTTGAGTGCCTAGGACTGAAATGAAGCTTGGTGAGCATCCCACACAAACGAATGCTCCACATGCGGGTTTCACATGCCACCAACTCCACATTCACAGGCAACTTCAGCGCCACAGCCGTTTTCAGATAGCCCTCAATGCAAAGGCTCTAGACGCAAATATTGGTGTGAGAGCTAATTCAATCAAGGAAACACTGCATGTTGGTGAAGGGCATATTGAAGAAGGATCAGCCGAGTGGTTCTTGTGGGAAAACAACTCCATTTGGCTCACTAACTTCACAAACCATCAGGCTTGCAAGCAGCTCTCAAGGAAACTCAGTTTTCACACTCTATGCTTAGTGCCCTTTGAGTGCCTAGGACTGAAATGAAGCTTGGTGAGCATCGCACACAAACGAAAGCTCCACATGCGGGTTTCACATGCCAACAACTCCACATTCACAGGCAACTGCAGCGCCACAGCCGTTTTCAGATAGCCCTCAATGCAAAGGCTCTAGACGCAAATATTGGTGTGAGAGCTAATTCAATCAAGGAAACACTGCATGTTGGTGAAGGGCATATTGAAGAAGGATCAGCCGAGTGGTTCTTGTGGGAGAACAACTCCATTTGGCTCACTAACTTCACACACCATCAGGCTTCCAAGCAGCTCTCAAGGAAACTCAGTTTTCACACTCTATGCTTAGTGCCCTTTGAGTGCATTATCTAGGAATGAACCTGGTAGAGCATCCCACACAAACGAATGCTCCACATGCGGGTTTCACATGCCACCAACTCCACATTCACAGGCAACTTCAGCGCCACAGCCGTTTTCAGATAGCCCTCAATGCAAAGGCTCTAGACGCAAATATTGGTGTGAGAGCTAATTCAATCAAGGAAACACTGCATACTGGTGAAGGGCATATTGAAGAAGGATCAGCCGAGTGGTTCCTGTGGGAGAACAACCCAATTGGCTCACTAACTTCACACACCATCAGGCTTCCAAGCAGCTCTCAAGGAAACTCAGTTTTCACACTCTATGCTTAGTGCCCTTTGAGTGCCTAGGACTGAAATGAAGCTTGGTGAGCATCCCACACAAACGAAAGCTCCACATGCGGGTTTCACATGCCACCAACTCCACATTCACAGGCAACTGCAGCGCCACAGCCGTTTTCAGATAGCCCTCAATGCAAAGGCTCTAGACGCAAATATTGGTGTGAGAGCTAATTCAATCAAGGAAACACTGCATGTTGGTGAAGGGCATATTGAAGAAGGATCAGCCGAGTGGTTCTTGTGGGAGAACAACTCCATTTGGCTCATTAACTTCACACACCATCAGGCTTCCAAGCAGCTCTCAAGGAAACTCAGTTTTCACACTCTATGCTTAGTGCCCTTTGAGTGCATTATCTAGGAATGAACCTGGTAGAGCATCCCACACAAACGAATGTTCCACATGCGGGTTTCACATGCCACCAACTCCACATTCACAGGCAACTTCAGCGCCACAGCCGTTTTCAGATAGCCCTCAATGCAAAGGCTCTTGACGCAAATATTGGTGTGAGAGCTAATTCAATGAAGGAAACAATGCATGTTGGTGAAGGGCATATTGAAGAAGGATCAGCTGAATGGTTCTTGTGGGAGAACAACTCCATTTGGCTCACTAACTTCACACACCATCAGGCTTCCAAGCAGCTCTCACGGAAACTCAGGTTTCACACTCTATGCTTAGTGCCCTTTGAGTGCCTAGGACTGAAATGAAGCTTGGTGAGCATCCCACACAAACGAATGCTCCACATGCGGGAGTCACATGCCACCAACTCCACATTCACAGGCAACTGCAGCGCCACAGCCGTTTTCAGATAGCCCTCAATGCAAAGGCTCTAGACGCAAATATTGGTGTGAGAGCTAATTCAATAAGGAAACACTGCATGTTGGTGAAGGGCATATTGAAGAAGGATCAGCCGAGTGGTTCTTGTGGGAGAACAACTCCATTTGGCTCACTAACTTCACAAATCATCAGGCTTCCAAGCAGCTCTCAAGGAAACTCAGTTTTCACACTCTATGCTTAGTGCCCTTTGAGTGCCTAGGACTGAAATGAAGCTTGGTGAGCATCCCACACAAACGAATGCTCCACATGCGGGTTTCACATGCCACCAACTCCACATTCACAGGCAACTTCAGCGCCACAGCCGTTTTCAGATAGCCCTCAATGCAAAGGCTCTAGACGCAAATATTGGTGTGAGAGCTAATTCAATCAAGGAAACACTGCATGTTGGTGAAGGGCATATTGAAGAAGGATCAGCCGAGTGGTTCTTGTGGGAAAACAACTCCATTTGGCTCACTAACTTCACAAACCATCAGGCTTGCAAGCAGCTCTCAAGGAAACTCAGTTTTCACACTCTATGCTTAGTGCCCTTTGAGTGCCTAGGACTGAAATGAAGCTTGGTGAGCATCGCACACAAACGAAAGCTCCACATGCGGGTTTCACATGCCAACAACTCCACATTCACAGGCAACTGCAGCGCCACAGCCGTTTTCAGATAGCCCTCAATGCAAAGGCTCTAGACGCAAATATTGGTGTGAGAGCTAACTCCATCAAGGAAACACTGCATGTTGGTGAAGGGCATATTGAAGAAGGATCAGCCGAGTGGTTCTTGTGGGAGAACAATTCCATTTGGCTCACTAACTTCACACACCATCAGGCTTCCAAGCAGCTCTCAAGGAAACTCAGTTTTCACACTCTATGCGTAGTGCCCTTTGAGTGCATTATCTAGGAATGAACCTGGTAGAGCATCCCACACAAACGAATGCTCCACATGCGGGTTTCACATGCCACCAACTCCACATTCACAGGCAACTTCAGCGCCACAGCCGTTTTCAGATAGCCCTCAATGCAAAGGCTCTAGACGCAAATATTGGTGTGAGAGCTAATTCAATCAAGGAAACACTGCATACTGGTGAAGGGCATATTGAAGAAGGATCAGCCGAGTGGTTCCTGTGGGAGAACAACTCCATTTGGCTCACTAACTTCACACACCATCAGGCTTGCAAGCAGCTCTCAAGGAAACTCAGTTTTCACACTCTATGCTTAGTGCCCTTTGAGTGCCTAGGACTGAAATGAAGCTTGGTGAGCATGCCACACAAACGAAAGCTCCACATGCGGGTTTCACATGCCAACAACTCCACATTCACAGGCAACTTCAGCGCCACAGCCGTTTTCAGATAGCCCTCAATGCAAAGGCTCTAGACGCAAATATTGGTGTGAGAGCTAATTCAATCAAGGAAACACTGCATGTTGGTGAAGGGCATATTGAAGAAGGATCAGCCGAGTGGTTCTTGTGGGAGAACAACTCCATTTGGCTCACTAACTTCACACACCATCAGGCTTCCAAGCAGCTCTCAAGGAAACTCAGTTTTCACACTCTATGCTTAGTGCCCTTTGAGTGCATTATCTAGGAATGAACCTGGTAGAGCATCCCACACAAACGAATGCTCCACATGCGGGTTTCACATGCCAACAACTCCACATTCACAGGCAACTTCAGCGCCACAGCCGTTTTCAGATAGCCCTCAATGCAAAGGCTCTAGACGCAAATATTGGTGTGAGAGCTAATTCAATCAAGGAAACACTGCATACTGGTGAAGGGCATATTGAAGAAGGATCAGCCGAGTGGTTCCTGTGGGAGAACAACCCAATTGGCTCACTAACTTCACACACCATCAGGCTTCCAAGCAGCTCTCAAGGAAACTCAGTTTTCACACTCTATGCTTAGTGCCCTTTGAGTGCCTAGGACTGAAATGAAGCTTGGTGAGCATCCCACACAAACGAAAGCTCCACATGCGGGTTTCACATGCCAACAACTCCACATTCACAGGCAACTGCAGCGCCACAGCCGTTTTCAGATAGCCCTCAATGCAAAGGCTCTAGACGCAAATATTGGTGTGAGAGCTAATTCAATAAGGAAACACTGCATGTTGGTGAAGGGCATATTGAAGAAGGATCAGCCGAGTGGTTCTTGTGGGAGAACAACTCCATTTGGCTCACTAACTTCACAAATCATCAGGCTTCCAAGCAGCTCTCAAGGAAACTCAGTTTTCACACTCTATGCTTAGTGCCCTTTGAGTGCCTAGGACTGAAATGAAGCTTGGTGAGCATCCCACACAAACGAATGCTCCACATGCGGGTTTCACATGCCACCAACTCCACATTCACAGGCAACTTCAGCGCCACAGCCGTTTTCAGATAGCCCTCAATGCAAAGGCTCTAGACGCAAATATTGGTGTGAGAGCTAATTCAATCAAGGAAACACTGCATGTTGGTGAAGGGCATATTGAAGAAGGATCAGCCGAGTGGTTCTTGTGGGAAAACAACTCCATTTGGCTCACTAACTTCACAAACCATCAGGCTTGCAAGCAGCTCTCAAGGAAACTCAGTTTTCACACTCTATGCTTAGTGCCCTTTGAGTGCCTAGGACTGAAATGAAGCTTGGTGAGCATCGCACACAAACGAAAGCTCCACATGCGGGTTTCACATGCCAACAACTCCACATTCACAGGCAACTGCAGCGCCACAGCCGTTTTCAGATAGCCCTCAATGCAAAGGCTCTAGACGCAAATATTGGTGTGAGAGCTAACTCCATCAAGGAAACACTGCATGTTGGTGAAGGGCATATTGAAGAAGGATCAGCCGAGTGGTTCTTGTGGGAGAACAATTCCATTTGGCTCACTAACTTCACACACCATCAGGCTTCCAAGCAGCTCTCAAGGAAACTCAGTTTTCACACTCTATGCGTAGTGCCCTTTGAGTGCATTATCTAGGAATGAACCTGGTAGAGCATCCCACACAAACGAATGCTCCACATGCGGGTTTCACATGCCACCAACTCCACATTCACAGGCAACTTCAGCGCCACAGCCGTTTTCAGATAGCCCTCAATGCAAAGGCTCTAGACGCAAATATTGGTGTGAGAGCTAATTCAATCAAGGAAACACTGCATACTGGTGAAGGGCATATTGAAGAAGGATCAGCCGAGTGGTTCCTGTGGGAGAACAACTCCATTTGGCTCACTAACTTCACACACCATCAGGCTTGCAAGCAGCTCTCAAGGAAACTCAGTTTTCACACTCTATGCTTAGTGCCCTTTGAGTGCCAATGACTGAAATGAAGCTTGGTGAGCATGCCACACAAACGAAAGCTCCACATGCGGGTTTCACATGCCAACAACTCCACATTCACAGGCAACTTCAGCGCCACAGCCGTTTTCAGATAGCCCTCAATGCAAAGGCTCTAGACGCAAATATTGGTGTGAGAGCTAATTCAATCAAGGAAACACTGCATGTTGGTGAAGGGCATATTGAAGAAGGATCAGCCGAGTGGTTCTTGTGGGAGAACAACTCCATTTGGCTCACTAACTTCACACACCATCAGGCTTCCAAGCAGCTCTCAAGGAAACTCAGTTTTCACACTCTATGCTTAGTGCCCTTTGAGTGCATTATCTAGGAATGAACCTGGTAGAGCATCCCACACAAACGAATGCTCCACATGCGGGTTTCACATGCCACCAACTCCACATTCACAGGCAACTTCAGCGCCACAGCCGTTTTCAGATAGCCCTCAATGCAAAGGCTCTAGACGCAAATATTGGTGTGAGAGCTAATTCAATCAAGGAAACACTGCATACTGGTGAAGGGCATATTGAAGAAGGATCAGCCGAGTGGTTCCTGTGGGAGAACAACCCAATTGGCTCACTAACTTCACACACCATCAGGCTTCCAAGCAGCTCTCAAGGAAACTCAGTTTTCACACTCTATGCTTAGTGCCCTTTGAGTGCCTAGGACTGAAATGAAGCTTGGTGAGCATCCCACACAAACGAATGCTCCACATGCGGGAGTCACATGCCACCAACTCCACATTCACAGGCAA
Organism: Ochotona princeps; assembly: GCF_030435755.1. Classification (NCBI taxonomy): domain Eukaryota; kingdom Metazoa; phylum Chordata; class Mammalia; order Lagomorpha; family Ochotonidae; genus Ochotona; species Ochotona princeps. Next base: position 33,397 of record NW_026700859.1, on the reverse strand, counting down.
CTGCAGCGCCACAGCCGTTTTCAGATAGCCCTCAATGCAAAGGCTCTAGACGCAAATATTGGTGTGAGAGCTAATTCAATAAGGAAACACTGCATGTTGGTGAAGGGCATATTGAAGAAGGATCAGCCGAGTGGTTCTTGTGGGAGAACAACTCCATTTGGCCGACTAACTTCACAAATCATCAGGCTTCCAAGCAGCTCTCAAGGAAACTCAGTTTTCACACTCTATGCTTAGTGCCCTTTGAGTGCCTAGGACTGAAATGAAGCTTGGTGAGCATCCCACACAAACGAATGCTCCACATGCGGGTTTCACATGCCACCAACTCCACATTCACAGGCAACTTCAGCGCCACAGCCGTTTTCAGATAGCCCTCAATGCAAAGGCTCTAGACGCAAATATTGGTGTGAGAGCTAATTCAATCAAGGAAACACTGCATGTTGGTGAAGGGCATATTGAAGAAGGATCAGCCGAGTGGTTCTTGTGGGAAAACAACTCCATTTGGCTCACTAACTTCACAAACCATCAGGCTTGCAAGCAGCTCTCAAGGAAACTCAGTTTTCACACTCTATGCTTAGTGCCCTTTGAGTGCCTAGGACTGAAATGAAGCTTGGTGAGCATCGCACACAAACGAAAGCTCCACATGCGGGTTTCACATGCCAACAACTCCACATTCACAGGCAACTGCAGCGCCACAGCCGTTTTCAGATAGCCCTCAATGCAAAGGCTCTAGACGCAAATATTGGTGTGAGAGCTAACTCCATCAAGGAAACACTGCATGTTGGTGAAGGGCATATTGAAGAAGGATCAGCCGAGTGGTTCTTGTGGGAGAACAATTCCATTTGGCTCACTAACTTCACACACCATCAGGCTTCCAAGCAGCTCTCAAGGAAACTCAGTTTTCACACTCTATGCGTAGTGCCCTTTGAGTGCATTATCTAGGAATGAACCTGGTAGAGCATCCCACACAAACGAATGCTCCACATGCGGGTTTCACATGCCACCAACTCCACATTCACAGGCAACTTCAGCGCCACAGCCGTTTTCAGATAGCCCTCAATGCAAAGGCTCTAGACGCAAATATTGGTGTGAGAGCTAATTCAATCAAGGAAACACTGCATGTTGGTGAAGGGCATATTGAAGAAGGATCAGCCGAGTGGTTCTTGTGGGAAAACAACTCCATTTGGCTCACTAACTTCACAAACCATCAGGCTTGCAAGCAGCTCTCAAGGAAACTCAGTTTTCACACTCTATGCTTAGTGCCCTTTGAGTGCATAGGACTGAAATGAAGCTTGGTGAGCATCGCACACAAACGAAAGCTCCACATGCGGGTTTCACATGCCAACAACTCCACATTCACAGGCAACTGCAGCGCCACAGCCGTTTTCAGATAGCCCTCAATGCAAAGGCTCTAGACGCAAATATTGGTGTGAGAGCTAACTCCATCAAGGAAACACTGCATGTTGGTGAAGGGCATATTGAAGAAGGATCAGCCGAGTGGTTCTTGTGGGAGAACAATTCCCATTTGGCTCACTAACTTCACACACCATCAGGCTTCCAAGCAGCTCTCAAGGAAACTCAGTTTTCACACTCTATGCTTAGTGCCCTTTGAGTGCATTATCTAGGAATGAACCTGGTAGAGCATCCCACACAAACGAATGCTCCACATGCGGGTTTCACATGCCACCAACTCCACATTCACAGGCAACTTCAGCGCCACAGCCGTTTTCAGATAGCCCTCAATGCAAAGGCTCTAGACGCAAATATTGGTGTGAGAGCTAATTCAATCAAGGAAACACTGCATGTTGGTGAAGGGCATATTGAAGAAGGATCAGCCGAGTGGTTCTTGTGGGAGAACAACTCCATTTGGCTCACTAACTTCACACACCATCAGGCTTCCAAGCAGCTCTCAAGGAAACTCAGTTTTCACACTCTATGCTTAGTGCCCTTTGAGTGCCTAGGACTGAAATGAAGCTTGGTGAGCATCGCACACAAACGAAAGCTCCACATGCGGGTTTCACATGCCAACAACTCCACATTCACAGGCAACTTCAGCGCCACAGCCGTTTTCAGATAGCCCTCAATGCAAAGGCTCTAGACGCAAATATTGGTGTGAGAGCTAATTCAATCAAGGAAACACTGCATGTTGGTGAAGGGCATATTGAAGAAGGATCAGCCGAGTGGTTCTTGTGGGGAGAACAACTCCATTTGGCTCATTAACTTCACACACCATCAGGCTTCCAAGCAGCTCTCACGGAAACTCAGGTTTCACACTCTATGCTTAGTGCCCTTTGAGTGCATTATCTAGGAATGAACCTGGTAGAGCATCCCACACAAACGAATGCTCCACATGCGGGTTTCACATGCCACCAACTCCACATTCACAGGCAACTTCAGCGCCACAGCCGTTTTCAGATAGCCCTCAATGCAAAGGCTCTAGACGCAAATATTGGTGTGAGAGCTAATTCAATCAAGGAAACACTGCATGTTGGTGAAGGGCATATTGAAGAAGGATCAGCCGAGTGGTTCTTGTGGGAGAACAACTCCATTTGGCTCACTAACTTCACACACCATCAGGCTTCCAAGCAGCTCTCAAGGAAACTCAGTTTTCACACTCTATGCTTAGTGCCCTTTGAGTGCATTATCTAGGAATGAACCTGGTAGAGCATCCCACACAAACGAATGCTCCACATGCGGGTTTCACATGCCACCAACTCCACATTCACAGGCAACTTCAGCGCCACAGCCGTTTTCAGATAGCCCTCAATGCAAAGGCTCTAGACGCAAATATTGGTGTGAGAGCTAATTCAATCAAGGAAACACTGCATACTGGTGAAGGGCATATTGAAGAAGGATCAGCCGAGTGGTTCCTGTGGGAGAACAACCCAATTGGCTCACTAACTTCACACACCATCAGGCTTCCAAGCAGCTCTCAAGGAAACTCAGTTTTCACACTCTATGCTTAGTGCCCTTTGAGTGCCTAGGACTGAAATGAAGCTTGGTGAGCATCCCACACAAACGAAAGCTCCACATGCGGGTTTCACATGCCAACAACTCCACATTCACAGGCAACTGCAGCGCCACAGCCGTTTTCAGATAGCCCTCAATGCAAAGGCTCTAGACGCAAATATTGGTGTGAGAGCTAATTCAATCAAGGAAACACTGCATGTTGGTGAAGGGCATATTGAAGAAGGATCAGCCGAGTGGTTCTTGTGGGAGAACAACTCCATTTGGCTCATTAACTTCACACACCATCAGGCTTCCAAGCAGCTCTCAAGGAAACTCAGTTTTCACACTCTATGCTTAGTGCCCTTTGAGTGCATTATCTAGGAATGAACCTGGTAGAGCATCCCACACAAACGAATGTTCCACATGCGGGTTTCACATGCCACCAACTCCACATTCACAGGCAACTTCAGCGCCACAGCCGTTTTCAGATAGCCCTCAATGCAAAGGCTCTAGACGCAAATATTGGTGTGAGAGCTAATTCAATGAAGGAAACAATGCATGTTGGTGAAGGGCATATTGAAGAAGGATCAGCTGAATGGTTCTTGTGGGAGAACAACTCCATTTGGCTCACTAACTTCACACACCATCAGGCTTCCAAGCAGCTCTCACGGAAACTCAGGTTTCACACTCTATGCTTAGTGCCCTTTGAGTGCCTAGGACTGAAATGAAGCTTGGTGAGCATCCCACACAAACGAATGCTCCACATGCGGGAGTCACATGCCACCAACTCCACATTCACAGGCAACTGCAGCGCCACAGCCGTTTTCAGATAGCCCTCAATGCAAAGGCTCTAGACGCAAATATTGGTGTGAGAGCTAATTCAATAAGGAAACACTGCATGTTGGTGAAGGGCATATTGAAGAAGGATCAGCCGAGTGGTTCTTGTGGGAGAACAACTCCATTTGGCCGACTAACTTCACAAATCATCAGGCTTCCAAGCAGCTCTCAAGGAAACTCAGTTTTCACACTCTATGCTTAGTGCCCTTTGAGTGCCTAGGACTGAAATGAAGCTTGGTGAGCATCCCACACAAACGAATGCTCCACATGCGGGTTTCACATGCCACCAACTCCACATTCACAGGCAACTTCAGCGCCACAGCCGTTTTCAGATAGCCCTCAATGCAAAGGCTCTAGACGCAAATATTGGTGTGAGAGCTAATTCAATCAAGGAAACACTGCATGTTGGTGAAGGGCATATTGAAGAAGGATCAGCCGAGTGGTTCTTGTGGGAAAACAACTCCATTTGGCTCACTAACTTCACAAACCATCAGGCTTGCAAGCAGCTCTCAAGGAAACTCAGTTTTCACACTCTATGCTTAGTGCCCTTTGAGTGCCTAGGACTGAAATGAAGCTTGGTGAGCATCGCACACAAACGAAAGCTCCACATGCGGGTTTCACATGCCAACAACTCCACATTCACAGGCAACTGCAGCGCCACAGCCGTTTTCAGATAGCCCTCAATGCAAAGGCTCTAGACGCAAATATTGGTGTGAGAGCTAACTCCATCAAGGAAACACTGCATGTTGGTGAAGGGCATATTGAAGAAGGATCAGCCGAGTGGTTCTTGTGGGAGAACAATTCCATTTGGCTCACTAACTTCACACACCATCAGGCTTCCAAGCAGCTCTCAAGGAAACTCAGTTTTCACACTCTATGCGTAGTGCCCTTTGAGTGCATTATCTAGGAAAGAACCTGGTAGAGCATCCCACACAAACGAATGCTCCACATGCGGGTTTCACATGCCACCAACTCCACATTCACAGGCAACTTCAGCGCCACAGCCGTTTTCAGATAGCCCTCAATGCAAAGGCTCTAGACGCAAATATTGGTGTGAGAGCTAATTCAATCAAGGAAACACTGCATGTTGGTGAAGGGCATATTGAAGAAGGATCAGCCGAGTGGTTCTTGTGGGAAAACAACTCCATTTGGCTCACTAACTTCACAAACCATCAGGCTTGCAAGCAGCTCTCAAGGAAACTCAGTTTTCACACTCTATGCTTAGTGCCCTTTGAGTGCCTAGGACTGAAATGAAGCTTGGTGAGCATCGCACACAAACGAAAGCTCCACATGCGGGTTTCACATGCCAACAACTCCACATTCACAGGCAACTGCAGCGCCACAGCCGTTTTCAGATAGCCCTCAATGCAAAGGCTCTAGACGCAAATATTGGTGTGAGAGCTAACTCCATCAAGGAAACACTGCATGTTGGTGAAGGGCATATTGAAGAAGGATCAGCCGAGTGGTTCTTGTGGGAGAACAATTCCATTTGGCTCACTAACTTCACACACCATCAGGCTTCCAAGCAGCTCTCAAGGAAACTCAGTTTTCACACTCTATGCGTAGTGCCCTTTGAGTGCATTATCTAGGAATGAACCTGGTAGAGCATCCCACACAAACGAATGCTCCACATGCGGGTTTCACATGCCACCAACTCCACATTCACAGGCAACTTCAGCGCCACAGCCGTTTTCAGATAGCCCTCAATGCAAAGGCTCTAGACGCAAATATTGGTGTGAGAGCTAATTCAATCAAGGAAACACTGCATGTTGGTGAAGGGCATATTGAAGAAGGATCAGCCGAGTGGTTCTTGTGGGAGAACAACTCCATTTGGCTCACTAACTTCACACACCATCAGGCTTCCAAGCAGCTCTCAAGGAAACTCAGTTTTCACACTCTATGCTTAGTGCCCTTTGAGTGCCTAGGACTGAAATGAAGCTTGGTGAGCATCCCACACAAACGAAAGCTCCACATGCGGGTTTCACATGCCAACAACTCCACATTCACAGGCAACTGCAGCGCCACAGCCGTTTTCAGATAGCCCTCAATGCAAAGGCTCTAGACGCAAATATTGGTGTGAGAGCTAATTCAATCAAGGAAACACTGCATGTTGGTGAAGGGCATATTGAAGAAGGATCAGCCGAGTGGTTCTTGTGGGAGAACAACTCCATTTGGCTCATTAACTTCACACACCATCAGGCTTCCAAGCAGCTCTCACGGAAACTCAGGTTTCACACTCTATGCTTAGTGCCCTTTGAGTGCCTAGGACTGAAATGAAGCTTGGTGAGCATCCCACACAAACGAATGCTCCACATGCGGGAGTCACATGCCACCAACTCCACATTCACAGGCAACTGCAGCGCCACAGCCGTTTTCAGATAGGCCTCAATGCAAAGGCTCTAGACGCAAATATTGGTGTGAGAGCTAATTCAATAAGGAAACACTGCATGTTGGTGAAGGGCATATTGAAGAAGGATCAGCCGAGTGGTTCTTATGGGAGAACAACTCCATTTGGCCGACTAACTTCACAAACCATCAGGCTTCCAAGCAGCTCTCAAGGAAACTCAGTTTTCACACTCTATGCTTAGTGCCCTTTGAGTGCCTAGGACTGAAATGAAGCTTGGTGAGCATCCCACACAAACGAATGCTCCACATGCGGGTTTCACATGCCACCAACTCCACATTCACAGGCAACTTCAGTGCCACAGCCGTTTTCAGATAGCCCTCAATGCAAAGGCTCTAGACGCAAATATTGGTGTGAGAGCTAATTCAATCAAGGAAACACTGCATGTTGGTGAAGGGCATATTGAAGAAGGATCAGCCGAGTGGTTCTTGTGGGAAAACAACTCCATTTGGCTCACTAACTTCACAAACCATCAGGCTTGCAAGCAGCTCTCAAGGAAACTCAGTTTTCACACTCTATGCTTAGTGCCCTTTGAGTGCCTAGGACTGAAATGAAGCTTGGTGAGCATCGCACACAAACGAAAGCTCCACATGCGGGTTTCACATGCCACCAACTCCACATTCACAGGCAACTGCAGCGCCACAGCCGTTTTCAGATAGCCCTCAATGCAAAGGCTCTAGACGCAAATATTGGTGTGAGAGCTAATTCAATCAAGGAAACACTGCATGTTGGTGAAGGGCATATTGAAGAAGGATCAGCCGAGTGGTTCTTGTGGGAGAACAACTCCATTTGGCTCACTAACTTCACACACCATCAGGCTTCCAAGCAGCTCTCAAGGAAACTCAGTTTTCACACTCTATGCTTAGTGCCCTTTGAGTGCCTAGGACTGAAATGAAGCTTGGTGAGCATCCCACACAAACGAAAGCTCCACATGCGGGTTTCACATGCCAACAACTCCACATTCACAGGCAACTGCAGCGCCACAGCCGTTTTCAGATAGCCCTCAATGCAAAGGCTCTAGACGCAAATATTGGTGTGAGAGCTAATTCAATCAAGGAAACACTGCATGTTGGTGAAGGGCATATTGAAGAAGGATCAGCCGAGTGGTTCTTGTGGGAGAACAACTCCATTTGGCTCATTAACTTCACACACCATCAGGCTTCCAAGCAGCTCTCACGGAAACTCAGGTTTCACACTCTATGCTTAGTGCCCTTTGAGTGCCTAGGACTGAAATGAAGCTTGGTGAGCATCCCACACAAACGAATGCTCCACATGCGGGAGTCACATGCCACCAACTCCACATTCACAGGCAACTGCAGCGCCACAGCCGTTTTCAGATAGGCCTCAATGCAAAGGCTCTAGACGCAAATATTGGTGTGAGAGCTAATTCAATAAGGAAACACTGCATGTTGGTGAAGGGCATATTGAAGAAGGATCAGCCGAGTGGTTCTTATGGGAGAACAACTCCATTTGGCCGACTAACTTCACAAACCATCAGGCTTCCAAGCAGCTCTCAAGGAAACTCAGTTTTCACACTCTATGCTTAGTGCCCTTTGAGTGCCTAGGACTGAAATGAAGCTTGGTGAGCATCCCACACAAACGAATGCTCCACATGCGGGTTTCACATGCCACCAACTCCACATTCACAGGCAACTTCAGCGCCACAGCCGTTTTCAGATAGCCCTCAATGCAAAGGCTCTAGACGCAAATATTGGTGTGAGAGCTAATTCAATTAAGGAAACACTGCATACTGGTGAAGGGCATATTGAAGAAGGATCAGCCGAGTGGTTCTTGTGGGAGAACAACTCCATTTGGCTCACTAACTTCACACACCATCAGGCTTCCAAGCAGCTCTCAAGGAAACTCAGTTTTCACACTCTATGCGTAGTGCCCTTTGAGTGCATTATCTAGGAATGAACCTGGTAGAGCATCCCACACAAACGAATGCTCCACATGCGGGTTTCACATGCCACCAACTCCACATTCACAGGCAACTTCAGCGCCACAGCCGTTTTCAGATAGCCCTCAATGCAAAGGCTCTAGACGCAAATATTGGTGTGAGAGCTAATTCAATCAAGGAAACACTGCATGTTGGTGAAGGGCATATTGAAGAAGGATCAGCCGAGTGGTTCTTGTGGGAGAACAACTCCATTTGGCTCACTAACTTCACATACCATCAGGCTTCCAAGCAGCTCTCAAGGAAACTCAGTTTTCACACTCTATGCTTAGTGCCCTTTGAGTGCCTAGGACTGAAATGAAGCTTGGTGAGCATCCCACACAAACGAAAGCTCCACATGCGGGTTTCACATGCCAACAACTCCACATTCACAGGCAACTGCAGCGCCACAGCCGTTTTCAGATAGCCCTCAATGCAAAGGCTCTAGACGCAAATATTGGTGTGAGAGCTAATTCAATCAAGGAAACACTGCATGTTGGTGAAGGGCATATTGAAGAAGGATCAGCCGAGTGGTTCTTGTGGGAGAACAACTCCATTTGGCTCAATAACTTCACAAACCATCAGGCTTCCAAGCAGCTCTCAAGGAAACTCAGTTTTCACACTCTATGCTTAGTGCCCTTTGAGTGCCTAGGACTGAAATGAAGCTTGGTGAGCATCCCACACAAACGAATGTTCCACATGCGGGAGTCACATGCCACCAACTCCACATTCACAGGCAACTTCAGCGCCACAGCCGTTTTCAGATAGTCCTCAATTCAAAGGCTCTAGACGCAAATATTGGTGTGAGAGCTAATTCAATCAAGGAAACACTGCATGTTGGTGAAGGGCATATTGAAGAAGGATCAGCCGAGTGGTTCTTGTGGGAGAACAACTCCATTTGGCTCACTAACTTCACACACCATCAGGCTTCCAAGCAGCTCTCAAGGAAACTCAGTTTTCACACTCTATGCTTAGTGCCCTTTGAGTGCATTATCTAGGAATGAACCTGGTAGAGCATCCCACACAAACGAAAGCTCCACATGCGGGTTTCACATGCCAACAACTCCACATTCACAGGCAACTGCAGCGCCACAGCCGTTTTCAGATAGCCCTCAATGCAAAGGCTCTAGACGCAAATATTGGTGTGAGAGCTAATTCAATCAAGGAAACACTGCATGTTGGTGAAGGGCATATTGAAGAAGGATCAGCCGAGTGGTTCTTGTGGGAGAACAACTCCATTTGGCTCGCTAACTTCACACACCATCAGGCTTCCAAGCAGCTCTCAAGGAAACTCAGTTTTCACACTCTATGCTTAGTGCCCTTTGAGTGCATTATCTAGGAATGAACCTGGTAGAGCATCCCACACAAACGAATGTTCCACATGCGGGTTTCACATGCCACCAACTCCACATTCACAGGCAACTTCAGCGCCACAGCCGTTTTCAGATAGCCCTCAATGCAAAGGCTCTAGACGCAAATATTGGTGTGAGAGCTAATTCAATCAAGGAAACACTGCATACTGGTGAAGGGCATATTGAAGAAGGATCAGCCGAGTGGTTCCTGTGGGAGAACAACTCCATTTGGCTCACTAACTTCACACACCATCAGGCTTCCAAGCAGCTCTCAAGGAAACTCAGTTTTCACACTCTATGCTTAGTGCCCTTTGAGTGCCTATGACTGAAAAGAAGCTTGGTGAGCATGCCACACAAACGAAAGCTCCACATGCGGGTTTCACATGCCAACAACTCCACATTCACAGGCAACTTCAGCGCCACAGCCGTTTTCAGATAGCCCTCAATGCAAAGGCTCTAGACGCAAATATTGGTGTGAGAGCTAATTAAATCAAGGGAACACTGCATGTTGGTGAAGGGCATATTGAAGAAGGATCAGCCGAGTGGTTCTTGTTGGAGAACAACTCCATTTGGCTCATTAACTTAACACACCATCAGGCTTCCAAGCAGCTCTCAAGGAAACTCAGTTTTCACACTCTATGCTTAGTGCCCTTTGAGTGCATTATCTAGGAATGAACCTGGTAGAGCATCCCACACAAACGAATGCTCCACATGTGGGTTTCACATGCCACCAACTCCACATTCACAGGCAACTGCAGCGCCACAGCCGTTTTCAGATAGCCCTCAATGCAAAGGCTCTAGACGCAAATATTGGTGTGAGAGCTAATTCAATGAAGGAAACACTGCATGTTGGTGAAGGGCATATTGAAGAAGGATCAGCCAAGTGGTTCTTGTGGGAGAACAACTCCATTTGGCTCACTAACTTCACACACCATCAGGCTTCCAAGCAGCTCTCAAGGAAACTCAGTTTTCACACTCTATGCTTAGTGCCCTTTGAGTGCATTATCTAGGAAAGAACCTGGTAGAGCATCCCACACAAACGAAAGCTCCACATGCGGGTTTCACATGCCAACAACTCCACATTCACAGGCAACTGCAGCGCCACAGCCGTTTTCAGATAGCCCTCAATGCAAAGGCTCTAGACGCAAATATTGGTGTGAGAGCTAATTCAATCAAGGAAACACTGCATGTTGGTGAAGGGCATATTGAAGAAGGATCAGCCGAGTGGTTCTTGTGGGAGAACAACTCCATTTGGCTCACTAACTTCACACACCATCAGGCTTCCAAGCAGCTCTCAAGGAAACTCAGTTTTCACACTCTATGCTTAGTGCCCTATGAGTGCATTATCTAGGAATGAACCTGGTAGAGCATCCCACACAAACGAATGCTCCACATGCGTGTTTCACATGCCACCAACTCCACATTCACAGGCAACTGCAGCGCCACAGCCGTTTTCAGATAGCCCTCAATGCAAAGGCTCTAGACGCAAATATTGGTGTGAGAGCTAATTCCATCAAGGAAACACTGCATGTTGGTGAAGGGCATATTGAAGAAGGATCAGCCGAGTGGTTCTTGTGGGAGAACAACTCCATTTGGCTCATTAACTTCACACACCATCAGGCTTCCAAGCAGCTCTCAAGGAAACTCAGGTTTCACACTCTATGCTTAGTGCCCTTTGAGTGCCTAGGACTGAAATGAAGCTTGGTGAGCATCCCACACAAACGAATGCTCCACATGCGGGAGTCACATGCCACCAACTCCACATTCACAGGCAACTGCAGCGCCACAGCCTTTTTCAGATAGCCCTCAATGCAAAGGCTCTAGACGCAAATATTGGTGTGAGAGCTAATTCAATCAAGGAAACACTGCATGTTGGTGAAGGGCATATTGAAGAAGGATCAGCCGAGTGGTTCTTGTGGGAGAACAACTCCATTTGGCTCACTAACTTCACACACCATCAGGCTTCCAAGCAGCTCTCAAGGAAACTCAGTTTTCACACTCTATGCTTAATGCCCTTTGAGTGCATTATCTAGGAATGAACCTGGTAGAGCATCCCACACAAACGAATGCTCCACATGCGGGTTTCACATGCCACCAACTCCACATTCACAGGCAACTTCAGCGCCACAGCCGTTTTCAAATAGTCCTCAATGCAAAGTCTCTAGACGCAAATATTGGTGTGAGAGCTAATTCAATGAAGGAAACACTGCATGTTGGTGAAGGGCATATTGAAGAAGGATCAGCCGAGTGGTTCTTGTGGGAGAACAACTCCATTTGGCTCACTAACTTCACACACCATCAGGCTTCCAAGCAGCTCTCAAGGAAACTCAGTTTTCACACTCTATGCTTAGTGCCCTTTGAGTGCCTAGGACTGAAATGAAGCTTGGTGAGCATCCCACACAAACGAAAGCTCCACATGCGGGTTTCACATGCCACCAACTCCACATTCACAGGCAACTTCAGCGCCACAGCCGTTTTCAGATAGCCCTCAATGCAAAGGCTCTAGACGCAAATATTGGTGTGAGAGCTAATTCAATCAAGGAAACACTGCATGCTGGTGAAGGGCATATTGAAGAAGGATCAGCCTAGTGGTTCTTGTGGGAGAACAACTCCATTTGGCTCTCTAACTTCACACACCATCAGGCTTCCAAGCAGCTCTCAAGGAAACTCAGTTTTCACACTCTATGCTTAGTGCCCTTTGAGTGCATTATCTAGGAATGAACCTGGTAGAGCATCCCACACAAACGAATGCTCCACATGCGGGTTTCACATGCCACCAACTCCACATTCACAGGCAACTTCAGCGCCACAACCGTTTTCAAATAGTCCTCAATGCAAAGTCTCTAGACGCAAATATTGGTGTGAGAGCTAATTCAATGAAGGAAACACTGCATGTTGGTGAAGGGCATATTGAAGAAGGATCAGCCGAGTGGTTCTTGTGGGAGAACAACTCCATTTGGCTCACTAACTTCACACACCATCAGGCTTCCAAGCAGCTCTCAAGGAAACTCAGTTTTCACACTCTATGCTTAGTGCCCTTTGAGTGCCTAGGACTGAAATGAAGCTTGGTGAGCATCCCACACAAACGAAAGCTCCACATGCGGGTTTCACATGCCACCAACTCCACATTCACAGGCAACTTCAGCGCCACAGCCGTTTTCAGATAGCCCTCAATGCAAAGGCTCTAGACGCAAATATTGGTGTGAGAGCTAATTCAATCAAGGAAACACTGCATGCTGGTGAAGGGCATATTGAAGAAGGATCAGCCTAGTGGTTCTTGTGGGAGAACAACTCCATTTGGCTCTCTAACTTCACACACCATCAGGCTTGCAAGCAGCTCTCAAGGAAACTCAGTTTTCACACTCTATGCTTAGTGCCCTTTGAGTGCATTATCTAGGAATGAACCTGGTAGAGCATCCCACACAAACGAATGCTCCACATGCGGGTTTCACATGCCACCAACTCCACATTCACAGGCAACTGCAGCGCCACAGCCGTTTTCAGATAGCCCTCAATGCAAAGGCTCAAGACGCAAATATTGGTGTGAGAGCTAATTCAATCAAGGAAACACTGCATGTTGGTGAAGGGAATATTGAAGAAGGATCAGCCAAGTGGTTCTTGTGGGAGAACAACTCCATTTGGCTCACTAACTTCACACACCATCAGGCTTCCAAGCAGCTCTCAAGGAAATTCAGGTTTCACACTCTATGCTTAGTGCCCTTTGAGTGCCTAGGACTGAAATGAAGCTTGGTGAGCATCCCACACAAACGAATGCTCCACATGCGGGAGTCACATGCCACCAACTCCACATTCACAGGCAACTGCAGCGCCACAGCCGTTTTCAGATAGGCCTCAATGCAAAGGCTCTAGACGCAAATATTGGTGTGAGAGCTAATTCAATCAAGGAAACACTGCATGTTGGTGAAGGGAATATTGAAGAAGGATCAGCCGAGTGGTTCTGGTGGGAGAACAACTCCATTTGGCCGACTAACTTCACACACCATCAGGCTTCCAAGCAGCTCTCAAGGAAACTCAGTTTTCACACTCTATGCTTAGAGCCCTTTGAGTGCCTAGGACTGAAATGAAGCTTGGTGAGCATCCCACACAAACGAAAGCTCCACATGCGGGTTTCACATGCCACCAACTCCACATTCACAGGCAACTGCAGCGCCACAGCCGTTTTCAGATAGCCCTCAATGCAAAGGCTCTAGACGCAAATATTGGTGTGAGAGCTAATTCAATCAAGGAAACACTGCATGTTGGTGAAGGGCATATTGAAGAAGGATCAGCCGAGTGGTTCTTGTGGGAGAACAACTCCATTTGGCTCACTAACTTCACACACCATCAGGCTTCCAAGCAGCTCTCAAGGAAACTCAGTTTTCACACTCTAAGCTTAGTGCCCTTTGAGTGCATTATCTAGGAATGAACCTGGTAGAGCATCCCACACAAACGAATGCTCCACATGCGGGTTTCACATGCCACCAACTCCACATTCACAGGCAACTTCAGCGCCACAGCCGTTTTCAGATAGCCCTCAATGCAAAGGCTCGAGACACAAATATTGGTGTGAGAGCTAATTCAATGAAGGAAACACTGCATGTTGGTGAAGGGCATATTGAAGAAGGATCAGCCGAGTGGTTCTTGTGGGAGAACAACTCCATTTGGCTCACTAACTTCACACACCATCAGGCTTCCAAGCAGCTCTCAAGGAAACTCAGTTTTCACACTCTATGCTTAGTGCCCTTTGAGTGCCTAGGACTGAAATGAAGCTTGGTGAGCATCCCACACAAACGAATGTTCCACATGCGGGAGTCACATGCCACCAACTCCACATTCACAGGCAACTTCAGCGCCACAGCCTTTTTCAGATAGCCCTCAATGCAAAGGCTCTAGACGCAAATATTGGTGTGAGAGCTAATTCCATCAAGGAAACACTGCATGTTGGTGAAGGGCATATTGAAGAAGGATCAGCCGAGTGGTTCTTGTTGGAGAACAACTCCATTTGGCTCATTAACTTCACACACCATCAGGCTTTCAAGCAGCTCTCAAGGAAACTCAGTTTTCACACTCTATGCTTAGTGCCCTTTGAGTGCATTATCTAGGAATGAACCTGGTAGAGCATCCCACACAAACGAATGTTCCAAATGCGGGTTTCACATGCCACCAACTCCACATTCACAGGCAACTGCAGCGCCACAGCCGTTTTCAGATAGCCCTCAATGCAAAGGCTCTAGACGCAAATATTGGTGTGAGAGCTAATTCAATGAAGGAAACACTGCATGTTGGTGAAGGGCATATTGAAGAAGGATCAGCCGAATGGTTCTTGTGGGAGAACAACTCCATTTGGCTCACTAACTTCACACACCATCAGGCTTCCAAGCAGCTCTCAAGGAAACTCAGTTTTCACACTCTATGCTTAGTGCCCTTTGAGTGCATTATCTAGGAAAGAACCTGGTAGAGCATCCCACACAAACGAATGCTCCACATGCGGGTTTCACATGCCAACAACTCCAATTTACAGGCAACTGCAGCGCCACAGCCGTTTTCAGATACCCCTCAATGCAAAGGCTCTAGACGCAAATATTGGTGTGAGAGCTAATTCAATCAAGGAAACACTGCATGTTGGTGAAGGGAATATTGAAGAAGGATCAGCCGAGTGGTTCTTGTGGGAGAACAACTCCATTTGTCTCATTAACTTCACACACCATCAGGCTTCCAAGCAGCTCTCAAGGAAACTCAGTTTTCACACTCTATGCTTAGTGCCCTTTGAGTGCATTATCTAGGAATGAACCTGGTAGAGCATCCCACACAAACGAAAGCTCCACATGCGGGTTTCACATGCCACCAACTCCACATTCACAGGCAACTTCAGCGCCACAGCCGTTTTCAGATAGCCCTCAATGCAAAGGCTCTAGACGCAAATATTGGTGTGAGAGCTAATTCAATCAAGGAAACACTGCATGCTGGTGAAGGGCATATTGAAGAAGGATCAGCCTAGTGGTTCTTGTGGGAGAACAACTCCATTTGGCTCTCTAACTTCACACACCATCAGGCTTCCAAGCAGCTCTCAAGGAAACTCAGTTTTCACACTCTATGCTTAGTGCCCTTTGAGTGCATTATCTAGGAATGAACCTGGTAGAGCATCCCACACAAACGAATGCTCCACATGCGGGTTTCACATGCCACCAACTCCACATTCACAGGCAACTGCAGCGCCACAGCCGTTTTCAGATAGCCCTCAATGCAAAGGCTCAAGACGCAAATATTGGTGTGAGAGCTAATTCAATCAAGGAAACACTGCATGTTGGTGAAGGGAATATTGAAGAAGGATCAGCCAAGTGGTTCTTGTGGGAGAACAACTCCATTTGGCTCACTAACTTCACACACCATCAGGCTTCCAAGCAGCTCTCAAGGAAACTCAGGTTTCACACTCTATGCTTAGTGCCCTTTGAGTGCATAGGACTGAAATGAAGCTTGGTGAGCATCCCACACAAACGAATGCTCCACATGCGGGAGTCACATGCCACCAACTCCACATTCACAGGCAACTGCAGCGCCACAGCCGTTTTCAGATAGGCCTCAATGCAAAGGCTCTAGACGCAAATATTGGTGTGAGAGCTAATTCAATCAAGGAAACACTGCATGTTGGTGAAGGGAATATTGAAGAAGGATCAGCCGAGTGGTTCTGGTGGGAGAACAACTCCATTTGGCCGACTAACTTCACAAACCATCAGGCTTCCAAGCAGCTCTCAAGGAAACTCAGTTTTCACACTCTATGCTTAGTGCCCTTTGAGTGCCTAGGACTGAAATGAAGCTTGGTGAGCATCCCACACAAACGAAAGCTCCACATGCGGGTTTCACATGCCACCAACTCCACATTCACAGGCAACTTCAGCGCCACAGCCGTTTTCAGATAGCCCTCAATGCAAAGGCTCTAGACGCAAATATTGGTGTGAGAGCTAATTCAATCAAGGAAACACTGCATGCTGGTGAAGGGCATATTGAAGAAGGATCAGCCTAGTGGTTCTTGTGGGAGAACAACTCCATTTGGCTCTCTAACTTCACACACCATCAGGCTTCCAAGCAGCTCTCAAGGAAACTCAGTTTTCACACTCTATGCTTAGTGCCCTTTGAGTGCATTATCTAGGAATGAACCTGGTAGAGCATCCCACACAAACGAATGCTCCACATGCGGGTTTCACATGCCACCAACTCCACATTCACAGGCAACTGCAGCGCCACAGCCGTTTTCAGATAGCCCTCAATGCAAAGGCTCAAGACGCAAATATTGGTGTGAGAGCTAATTCAATCAAGGAAACACTGCATGTTGGTGAAGGGAATATTGAAGAAGGATCAGCCAAGTGGTTCTTGTGGGAGAACAACTCCATTTGGCTCACTAACTTCACACACCATCAGGCTTCCAAGCAGCTCTCAAGGAAACTCAGGTTTCACACTCTATGCTTAGTGCCCTTTGAGTGCCTAGGACTGAAATGAAGCTTGGTGAGCATCCCACACAAACGAATGCTCCACATGCGGGTTTCACATGCCACCAACTCCACATTCACAGGCAACTGCAGCGCCACAGCCGTTTTCAGATAGGCCTCAATGCAAAGGCTCTAGACGCAAATATTGGTGTGAGAGCTAATTCAATCAAGGAAACACTGCATGTTGGTGAAGGGAATATTGAAGAAGGATCAGCCGAGTGGTTCTGGTGGGAGAACAACTCCATTTGTCTCATTAACTTCACACACCATCAGGCTTCCAAGCAGCTCTCACGGAAACTCAGTTTTCACACTCTATGCTTAGTGCCCTTTGAGTGCATTATCTAGGAATGAACCTGGTAGAGCATCCCACACAAACGAATGTTCCACATGCGGGTTTCACATGCGAACAACTCCACATTCACAGGCAACTGCAGCGCCACAGCCGTTTTCAGATAGCCCTCAATGCAAAGGCTCTAGACGCAAATATTGGTGTGAGAGCTAATTCAATCAAGGAAACACTGCATGTTGGTGAAGGGCATATTGAAGAAGGATCAGCCGAGTGGTTCTTGTGGGAGAACAACTCCATTTGGCTCACTAACTTCACACACCATCAGGCTTCCAAGCAGCTCTCAAGGAAACTCAGTTTTCACACTCTATGCTTAGTGCCCTATGAGTGCATTATCTAGGAATGAACCTGGTAGAGCATCCCACACAAACGAATGCTCCACATGCGGGTTTCACATGCCACCAACTCCACATTCACAGGCAACTGCAGTGCCACAGCCGTTTTCAGATAGCCCTCAATGCAAAGTCTCTAGACGCAAATATTGGTGTGAGAGCTAATTCAATGAAGGAAACACTGCATGTTGGTGAAGGGCATATTGAAGAAGGATCAGCCGAGTGGTTCTTGTGGGAGAACAACTCCATTTGGCTCACTAACTTCACACACCATCAGGCTTCCAAGCAGCTCTCAAGGAAACTCAGTTTTCACACTCTATGCTTAGTGCCCTTTGAGTGCATTATCTAGGAATGAACCTGGTAGAGCATCCCACACAAACGAATGCTCCACATGTGGGTTTCACATGCCACCAACTCCACATTCACAGGCAACTGCAGCGCCACAGCCGTTTTCAGATAGGCCTCAATGCAAAGGCTCTAGACGCAAATATTGGTGTGAGAGCTAATTCCATCAAGGAAACACTGCATGTTGGTGAAGGGCATATTGAAGAAGGATCAGCCGAGTGGTTCTTGTGGGAGAACAACTCCATTTGGCTCACTAACTTCACACACCATCAGGCTTCCAAGCAGCTCTCAAGGAAACTCAGTTTTCACACTCTATGCTTAGTGCCCTTTGAGTGCCTAGGACTGAAATGAAGCTTGGTGAGCATCCCACACAAACGAAAGCTCCACATGCGGGTTTCACATGCCACCAACTCCACATTCACAGGCAACTTCAGCGCCACAGCCGTTTTCAGATAGCCCTCAATGCAAAGGCTCTAGACGCAAATATTGGTGTGAGAGCTAATTCAATCAAGGAAACACTGCATGCTGGTGAAGGGCATATTGAAGAAGGATCAGCCTAGTGGTTCTTGTGGGAGAACAACTCCATTTGGCTCTCTAACTTCACACACCATCAGGCTTCCAAGCAGCTCTCAAGGAAACTCAGTTTTCACACTCTATGCTTAGTGCCCTTTGAGTGCATTATCTAGGAATGAACCTGGTAGAGCATCCCACACAAACGAATGCTCCACATGCGGGTTTCACATGCCACCAACTCCACATTCACAGGCAACTGCAGCGCCACAGCCGTTTTCAGATAGCCCTCAATGCAAAGGCTCAAAACGCAAATATTGGTGTGAGAGCTAATTCAATCAAGGAAACACTGCATGTTGGTGAAGGGAATATTGAAGAAGGATCAGCCAAGTGGTTCTTGTGGGAGAACAACTCCATTTGGCTCACTAACTTCACACACCATCAGGCTTCCAAGCAGCTCTCAAGGAAACTCAGGTTTCACACTCTATGCTTAGTGCCCTTTGAGTGCATAGGACTGAAATGAAGCTTGGTGAGCATCCCACACAAACGAATGCTCCACATGCGGGAGTCACATGCCACCAACTCCACATTCACAGGCAACTGCAGCGCCACAGCCGTTTTCAGATAGGCCTCAATGCAAAGGCTCTAGACGCAAATATTGGTGTGAGAGCTAATTCAATCAAGGAAACACTGCATGTTGGTGAAGGGAATATTGAAGAAGGATCAGCCGAGTGGTTCTGGTGGGAGAACAACTCCATTTGGCCGACTAACTTCACAAACCATCAGGCTTCCAAGCAGCTCTCAAGGAAACTCAGTTTTCACACTCTATGCTTAGTGCCCTTTGAGTGCCTAGGACTGAAATGAAGCTTGGTGAGCATCCCACACAAACGAAAGCTCCACATGCGGGTTTCACATGCCACCAACTCCACATTCACAGGCAACTTCAGCGCCACAGCCGTTTTCAGATAGCCCTCAATGCAAAGGCTCTAGACGCAAATATTGGTGTGAGAGCTAATTCAATCAAGGAAACACTGCATGCTGGTGAAGGGCATATTGAAGAAGGATCAGCCTAGTGGTTCTTGTGGGAGAACAACTCCATTTGGCTCTCTAACTTCACACACCATCAGGCTTCCAAGCAGCTCTCAAGGAAACTCAGTTTTCACACTCTAAGCTTAGTGCCCTTTGAGTGCATTATCTAGGAATGAACCTGGTAGAGCATCCCACACAAACGAATGCTCCACATGCGGGTTTCACATGCCACCAACTCCACATTCACAGGCAACTTCAGCGCCACAGCCGTTTTCAGATAGCCCTCAATGCAAAGGCTCGAGACACAAATATTGGTGTGAGAGCTAATTCAATGAAGGAAACACTGCATGTTGGTGAAGGGCATATTGAAGAAGGATCAGCCGAGTGGTTCTTGTGGGAGAACAACTCCATTTGGCTCACTAACTTCACACACCATCAGGCTTCCAAGCAGCTCTCAAGGAAACTCAGTTTTCACACTCTATGCTTAGTGCCCTTTGAGTGCCTAGGACTGAAATGAAGCTTGGTGAGCATCCCACACAAACGAATGTTCCACATGCGGGAGTCACATGCCACCAACTCCACATTCACAGGCAACTTCAGCGCCACAGCCTTTTTCAGATAGCCCTCAATGCAAAGGCTCTAGACGCAAATATTGGTGTGAGAGCTAATTCCATCAAGGAAACACTGCATGTTGGTGAAGGGCATATTGAAGAAGGATCAGCCGAGTGGTTCTTGTTGGAGAACAACTCCATTTGGCTCATTAACTTCACACACCATCAGGCTTCCAAGCAGCTCTCAAGGAAACTCAGTTTTCACACTCTATGCTTAGTGCCCTTTGAGTGCATTATCTAGGAATGAACCTGGTAGAGCATCCCACACAAACGAATGTTCCACATGCGGGTTTCACATGCCACCAACTCCACATTCACAGGCAACTGCAGCGCCACAGCCGTTTTCAGATAGCCCTCAATGCAAAGGCTCTAGACGCAAATATTGGTGTGAGAGCTAATTCAATGAAGGAAACACTGCATGTTGGTGAAGGGCATATTGAAGAAGGATCAGCCGAATGGTTCTTGTGGGAGAACAACTCCATTTGGCTCACTAACTTCACACACCATCAGGCTTCCAAGCAGCTCTCAAGGAAACTCAGTTTTCACACTCTATGCTTAGTGCCCTTTGAGTGCATTATCTAGGAAAGAACCTGGTAGAGCATCCCACACAAACGAAAGCTCCACATGCGGGTTTCACATGCCAACAACTCCAATTTACAGGCAACTGCAGCGCCACAGCCGTTTTCAGATACCCCTCAATGCAAAGGCTCTAGACGCAAATATTGGTGTGAGAGCTAATTCAATCAAGGAAACACTGCATGTTGGTGAAGGGAATATTGAAGAAGGATCAGCCGAGTGGTTCTTGTGGGAGAACAACTCCATTTGTCTCATTAACTTCACACACCATCAGGCTTCCAAGCAGCTCTCACGGAAACTCAGTTTTCACACTCTATGCTTAGTGCCCTATGAGTGCATTATCTAGGAATGAACCTGGTAGAGCATCCCACACAAACGAATGTTCCACATGCGGGTTTCACATGCGAACAACTCCACATTCACAGGCAACTGCAGCGCCACAGCCGTTTTCAGATAGCCCTCAATGCAAAGGCTCTAGACGCAAATATTGGTGTGAGAGCTAATTCAATCAAGGAAACACTGCATGTTGGTGAAGGGCATATTGAAGAAGGATCAGCCGAGTGGTTCTTGTGGGAGAACAACTCCATTTGGCTCACTAACTTCACACACCATCAGGCTTCCAAGCAGCTCTCAAGGAAACTCAGTTTTCACACTCTATGCTTAGTGCCCTATGAGTGCATTATCTAGGAATGAACCTGGTAGAGCATCCCACACAAACGAATGCTCCACATGCGGGTTTCACATGCCACCAACTCCACATTCACAGGCAACTGCAGTGCCACAGCCGTTTTCAGATAGCCCTCAATGCAAAGGCTCTAGACGCAAATATTGGTGTGAGAGCTAATTCAATCAAGGAAACACTGCATGTTGGTGAAGGGCATATTGAAGAAGGATCAGCCGAGTGGTTCTTGTGGGAGAACAACTCCATTTGGCTCAAAAACTTCACACACCATCAGGCTTCCAAGCAGCTCTCAAGGAAACTCAGGTTTCACACTCTATGCTTAGTGCCCTTTGAGTGCCTAGGACTGAAATGAAGCTTGGTGAGCATCCCACACAAACGAATGCTCCACATGCGGGAGTCACATGCCACCAACTCCACATTCACAGGCAACTGCAGCGCCACAGCCGTTTTCAGATAGCCCTCAATGCAAAGGCTCTAGACGCAAATATTGGTGTGAGAGCTAATTCAATGAAGGAAACACTGCATGTTGGTGAAGGGCATATTGAAGAAGGATCAGCCGAGTGGTTCTTGTGGGAGAACAACTCCATTTGGCTCACTAACTTCACACACCATCAGGCTTCCAAGCAGCTCTCAAGGAAACTCAGTTTTCACACTCTATGCTTAATGCCCTTTGAGTGCATTATCTAGGAATGAACCTGGTAGAGCATCCCACACAAACGAATGCTCCACATGCGGGTTTCACATGCCACCAACTCCACATTCACAGGCAACTTCAGCGCCACAGCCGTTTTCAAATAGTCCTCAATGCAAAGGCTCTAGACGCAAATATTGGTGTGAGAGCTAATTCAATGAAGGAAACACTGCATGTTGGTGAAGGGCATATTGAAGAAGGATCAGCCGAGTGGTTCTTGTGGGAGAACAACTCCATTTGGCTCACTAACTTCACACACCATCAGGCTTCCAAGCAGCTCTCAAGGAAACTCAGTTTTCACACTCTATGCTTAGTGCCCTTTGAGTGCATTATCTAGGAATGAACCTGGTAGAGCATCCCACACAAACGAATGCTCCACATGTGGGTTTCACATGCCACCAACTCCACATTCACAGGCAACTTCAGCGCCAAAGCCGTTTTCAGATAGGCCTCAATGCAAAGGCTCTAGACGCAAATATTGGTGTGAGAGCTAATTCCATCAAGGAAACACTGCATGGTGGTGAAGGGCATATTGAAGAAGGATCAGCCGAGTGGTTCTTGTGGGAGAACAACTCCATTTGGCTCACTAACTTCACACACCATCAGGCTTCCAAGCAGCTCTCAAGGAAACTCAGTTTTCACACTCTATGCTTAGTGCCCTTTGAGTGCCTAGGACTGAAATGAAGCTTGGTGAGCATCCCACACAAACGAATGCTCCACATGCGGGAGTCACATGCCACCAACTCCACATTCACAGGCAACTGCAGCGCCACAGCCTTTTTCAGATAGCCCTCAATGCAAAGGCTCTAGACGCAAATATTGGTGTGAGAGCTAATTCAATCAAGGAAACACTGCATGTTGGTGAAGGGCATATTGAAGAAGGATCAGCCGAGTGGTTCTTGTGGGAGAACAACTCCATTTGGCTCACTAACTTCACACACCATCAGGCTTCCAAGCAGCTCTCAAGGAAACTCAGTTTTCACACTCTATGCTTAGTGCCCTTTGAGTGCATTAACTAGGAATGAACCTGGTAGAGCATCCCACACAAACGAATGCTCCACATGCGGGTTTCACATGCCACCAACTCCACATTCACAGGCAACTTCAGCGCCACAGCCGTTTTCAGATAGCCCTCAATGCAAAGGCTCTAGACGCAAATATTGGTGTGAGAGCTAATTCAATCAAGGAAACACTGCATGTTGGTGAAGGGCATATTGAAGAAGGATCAGCCAAGTGGTTCTTGTGGGAAAACAACTCCATTTGGCTCACTAACTTCACAAACGATCAGGCTTGCAAGCAGCTCTCAAGGAAACTCAGTTTTCACACTCTATGCTTAGTGCCCTTTGAGTGCCTAGGACTGAAATGAAGCTTGGTGAGCATCGCACACAAACGAAAGCTCCACATGCGGGTTTCACATGCCACCAACTCCACATTCACAGGCAACTGCAGCGCCACAGCCGTTTTCAGATAGCCCTCAATGCAAAGGCTCTAGACGCAAATATTGGTGTGAGAGCTAATTCCATCAAGGAAACACTGCATGTTGGTGAAGGGCATATTGAAGAAGGATCAGCCGAGTGGTTCTTGTGGGAGAACAACTCCATTTGGCTCATTAACTTCACACACCATCAGGCTTCCAAGCAGCTCTCAAGGAAACTCAGTTTTCACACTCTATGCTTAGTGCCCTTTGAGTGCATTATCTAGGAATGAACCTGGTAGAACATCCCACACAAACGAATGTTCCACATGCGGGTTTCACATGCCACCAACTCCACATTCACAGGCAACTTCAGCGCCACAGCCGTTTTCAGATAGCCCTCAATGAAAAGGCTCTAGACGCAAATATTGGTGTGAGAGCTAATTCAATCAAGGAAACACTGCATGCTGGTGAAGGGCATATTGAAGAAGGATCAGCCGAGTGGTTCTTGTGGGAGAACAACTCCATTTGGCTCACTAACTTCACACACCATCAGGCTTACAAGCAGCTCTCAAGGAAACTCAGTTTTCACACTCTATGCTTAGTGCCCTTTGAGTGCATTATCTAGGAATGCACCTGGTAGAGCATCCCACAAAAACGAATGTTCCACATGCGGGTTTCACATGCCACCAACTCCACATTCACAGGCAACTGCAGCGCCACAGCCGTTTTCAGATAGCCCTCAATGCAAAGGCTCTAGACGCAAATATTGGTGTGAGAGCTAATTCAATCAAGGAAACACTGCATGTTGGTGAAGGGCATATTGAAGAAGGATCAGCCGAGTGGTTCTTGTGGGAGAACAACTCCATTTGTCTCACTAACTTCACACACCATCAGGCTTCCAAGCAGCTCTCAAGGAAACTCAGTTTTCACACTCTATGCTTAGTGCCCTTTGAGTGCCTAGGACTGAGATGAAGCTTGGTGAGCATCCCACACAAACGAATGCTCCACATGCGGGAGTCACATGCCACCAACTCCACATTCACAGGCAACTTCAGCGCCACAGCCGTTTTCAGATAGCCCTCAATGCAAAGGCTCTAGACGCAAATATTGGTGTGAGAGCTAATTCAATCAAGGAAACACTGCATACTGGTGAAGGGCATATTGAAGAAGGATCAGCCGAGTGGTTCTTGTGGGAGAACAACTCCATTTGGCTCACTAACTTCACACACCATCAGGCTTGCAAGCAGCTCTCAAGGAAACTCAGTTTTCACACTCTATGCTTAGTGCCCTTTGAGTGCATTATCTAGGAATGAACCTGGTAGAGCATCCCACACAAACGAATGCTCCACATGCGGGTTTCACATGCCACCAACTCCACATTCACAGGCAACTTCAGCGCCACAGCCGTTTTCAGATAGCCCTCAATGCAAAGGCTCAAGACGCAAATATTGCTGTGAGAGCTAATTCAATCAAGGAAACACTGCATGTTGGTGAAGGGCATATTGAAGAAGGATCAGCCAAGTGGTTCTTGTGGGAGAACAACTCCATTTGGCTCACTAACTTCACACACCATCAGGCTTCCAAGCAGCTCTCACGGAAACTCAGGTTTCACACTCTATGCTTAGTGCCCTTTGAGTGCCTAGGACTGAAATGAAGCTTGGTGAGCATCCCACACAAACGAATGCTCCACATGCGGGAGTCACATGCCACCAACTCCACATTCACAGGCAACTGCAGCGCCACAGCCGTTTTCAGATAGCCCTCAATGCAAAGGCTCTAGACGCAAATATTGGTGTGAGAGCTAATTCAATGAAGGAAACACTGCATGTTGGTGAAGGGCATATTGAAGAAGGATCAGCCGAATGGTTCTTGTGGGAGAACAACTCCATTTGGCTCACTAACTTCACACACCATCAGGCTTGCAAGCAGCTCTCAAGGAAACTCAGTTTTCACACTCTATGCTTAGTGCCCTTTGAGTGCATTATCTAGGAAAGAACCTGGTAGAGCATATCACACAAACGAAAGCTCCACATGCGGGTTTCACATGCCAACAACTCCACATTCACAGGCAACTGCAGCGCCACAGCCGTTTTCAGATAGCCCTCAATGCAAAGGCTCTAGACGCAAATATTGGTGTGAGAGCTAATTCAATCAAGGAAACACTGCATGTTGGTGAAGGGCATATTGAAGAAGGATCAGCCGAGTGGTTCTTGTGGGAGAACAACTCCATTTGGCTCATTAACTTCACACACCATCAGGCTTCCAAGCAGCTCTCAAGGAAACTCAGTTTTCACACTCTATGCTTAGTGCCCTTTGAGTGCATTATCTAGGAATGAAGCTGGTAGAGCATCCCACACAAACGAATGTTCCACATGCGGGTTTCACATGCCACCAACTCCACATTCACAGGCAACTTCAGCGCCACAGCCGTTTTCAGATAGCCCTCAATGCAAAGGCTCTAGACGCAAATATTGGTGTGAGAGCTAATTCAATCAAGGAAACACTGCATGTTGGTGAAGGGCATATTGAAGAAGGATCAGCCGAGTGGTTCTTGTGGGAGAACAACTCCATTTGGCTCACTAACTTCACACACCATCAGGCTTCCAAGCAGCTCTCAAGGAAACTCAGTTTTCACACTCTATGCTTAGTGCCCTTTGAGTGCATTATCTAGGAATGAACCTGGTAGAGCATCCCACACAAACGAATGCTCCACATGCGGGTTTCACATGCCACCAACTCACATTCACAGGCAACTGCAGCGCCACAGCCGTTTTCAGATAGCCCTCAATGCAAAGGCTCTAGACGCAAATATTGGTGTGAGAGCTAATTCAATCAAGGAAACACTGCATGTTGGTGAAGGGCATATTGAAGAAGGATCAGCCGAGTGGTTCTTGTGGGAGAACAACTCCATTTGGCTCAAAAACTTCACACACCATCAGGCTTCCAAGCAGCTCTCAAGGAAACTCAGGTTTCACACTCTATGCTTAGTGCCCTTTGAGTGCCTAGGACTGAAATGAAGCTTGGTGAGCATCCCACACAAACGAATGCTCCACATGCGGGAGTCACATGCCACCAACTCCACATTCACAGGCAACTGCAGCGCCACAGCCGTTTTCAGATAGCCCTCAATGCAAAGGCTCTAGACGCAAATATTGGTGTGAGAGCTAATTCAATCAAGGAAACACTGCATGTTGGTGAAGGGCATATTGAAGAAGGATCAGCCGAGTGGTTCTTGTGGGAGAACAACTCCATTTGGCTCACTAACTTCACACACCATCAGGCTTCCAAGCAGCTCTCAAGGAAACTCAGTTTTCACACTCTATGCTTAGTGCCCTATGAGTGCATTATCTAGGAATGAACCTGGTAGAGCATCCCACACAAACGAATGCTCCACATGTGGGTTTCACATGCCACCAACTCCACCTTCACAGGCAACTGCAGCGCCACAGCCGTTTTCAGATAGGCCTCAATGCAAAGGCTCTAGACGCAAATATTGGTGTGAGAGCTAATTCCCTCAAGGAAACACTGCATGTTGGTGAAGGGCATATTGAAGAAGGATCAGCCGAGTGGTTCTTGTGGGAGAACAACTCCATTTGGCTCACTAACTTCACACACCATCAGGCTTCCAAGCAGCTCTCAAGGAAACTCAGTTTTCACACTCTATGCTTAGTGCCCTTTGAGTGCCTAGGACTGAAATGAAGCTTGGTGAGCATCCCACACAAACGAAAGCTACACATGCGGGAGTCACATGCCAACAACTCCACATTCACAGGCAACTGCAGTGCCACAACCGTTTTCAGATAGCCCTCAATGCAAAGGCTCTAGACGCAAATATTGGTGTGAGAGCTAATTCAATGAAGGAAACACTGCATGTTGGTGAAGGGCATATTGAAGAAGGATCAGCCGAGTGGTTCTTGTGGGAGAACAACTCCATTTGGCTCATTAACTTCACACACCATCAGGCTTCCAAGCAGCTCTCAAGGAAACTCAGTTTTCACACTCTATGCTTAGTGCCCTTTGAGTGCATTATCTAGGAAAAAACCTGGTAGAGCATCCCACACAAACGAAAGCTCCACATGCGGGTTTCACATGCCAACAACTCCACATTCACAGGCAACTGCAGCGCCACAGCCGTTTTCAGATAGCCCTCAATGCAAAGGCTCTAGACGCAAATATTGGTGTGAGAGCTAATTTAATCAAGGAAACACTGCATGTTGGTGAAGGGCATATTGAAGAAGGATCAGCCGAGTGGTTCTTGTGGGAGAACAACTCCATTTGGCTCATTAACTTCACACACCATCAGGCTTCCAAGCAGCTCTCAAGGAAACTCAGTTTTCACACTCTATGCTTAGTGCCCTTTGAGTGCATTATCTAGGAATGAACCTGGTAGAGCATCCCACACAAACGAATGCTCCACATGCTGGTTTCACATGCCACCAACTCCACATTCACAGGCAACTGCAGCGCCACAGCCTTTTTCAGATAGCCCTCAATGCAAAGGCTCTAGACGCAAATATTGGTGTGAGAGCTAATTCAATCAAGGAAACACTGCATGTTGGTGAAGGGCATATTGAAGAAGGATCAGCCGAGTGGTTCTTGTGGAGAACAACTCCATTTGCTCACTAACTTCACACACCATCAGGCTTGCAAGCAGCTCTCAAGGAAACTCAGTTTTCATACTCTATGCTTAGTGCCCTTTGAGTGCATTATCTAGGAATGAACCTGGTAGAGCATCCCACACAAACGAATGCTCCACATGCGGGTTTCACATGCCACCAACTCCACATTCACAGGCAACTTCAGCGCCACAGCCGTTTTCAGATAGCCCTCAATGCAAAGGCTCAAGACGCAAATATTGGTGTGAGAGCTAATTCAATCAAGGAAACACTGCATGTTGGTGAAGGGCATATTGAAGAAGGATCAGCCAAGTGGTTCTTGTGGGAGAACAACTCCATTTGGCTCACTAACTTCACACACCATCAGGCTTCCAAGCAGCTCTCACGGAAACTCAGGTTTCACACTCTATGCTTAGTGCCCTTTGAGTGCCTAGGACTGAAATGAAGCTTGGTGAGCATCCCACACAAACGAATGCTTCACATGCGGGAGTCACATGCCACCAACTCCACATTCACAGGCAACTGCAGCGCCACAGCCGTTTTCAGATAGCCCTCAATGCAAAGGCTCTAGACGCAAATATTGGTGTGAGAGCTAATTCAATCAAGGAAACACTGCCTGTTGGTGAAGGGCATATTGAAGAAGGATCAGCCGAGTGGTTCTTGTGGGAGAACAACTCCATTTGGCTCACTAACTTCACACACCATCAGGCCTCCAAGCAGCTCTCAAGGAAACTCAGTTTTCACACTCTATGCTTAGTGCCCTTTGAGTGCATTATCTAGGAATGAACCTGGTAGAGCATCCCACACAAACGAATGCTCCACATGCGGGTTTCACATGCCACCAACTCCACATTCACAGGCAACTGCAGCGCCACAGCCGTTTTCAGATAGCCCTCAATGCAAAGGCTCTAGACGCAAATATTGGTGTGAGAGCTAATTCAATCAAGGAAACACTGCATGTTGGTGAAGGGCATATTGAAGAAGGATCAGCCGAGTGGTTCTTGTGGGAGAACAACTCCATTTGGCTCAAAAACTTCACACACCATCAGGCTTCCAAGCAGCTCTCAAGGAAACTCAGGTTTCACACTCTATGCTTAGTGCCCTTTGAGTGCCTAGGACTGAAATGAAGCTTGGTGAGCATCCCACACAAACGAATGCTCCACATGCGGGAGTCACATGCCACCAACTCCACATTCACAGGCAACTGCAGCGCCACAGCCTTTTTCAGATAGCCCTCAATGCAAAGGCTCTAGACGCAAATATTGGTGTGAGAGCTAATTCAATCAAGGAAACACTGCATGTTGGTGAAGGGCATATTGAAGAAGGATCAGCCGAGTGGTTCTTGTGGGAGAACAACTCCATTTGGCTCACTAACTTCACACACCATCAGGCTTGCAAGCAGCTCTCAAGGAAACTCAGTTTTCACACTCTATGCTTAGTGCCCTTTTGAGTGCATTATCTAGGAATGAACCTGGTAGAGCATCCCACAAAAATGAATGTTGCACATGCGGGTTTCACATGCCACCAACTCCACATTCACAGGCAACTTCAGCACCACAGCCGTTTTCAGATAGCCCTCAATGCAAAGGCTCTAGACGCAAATATTGGTGTGAGAGCTAATTCAATCAAGGAAACACTGCATGCTGGTGAAGGGCATATTGAAGAAGGATCAGCCGAGTGGTTCTTGTGGGAGAACAACTCCATTTGGCTCACTAATTTCACACACAATCAGGCTTGCAAGCAGCTCTCACGGAAACTCAGTTTTCACACTCTATGCTTAGTGCCCTTTGAGTACCTAGGACTGAAATGAAGCTTGGTGAGCATCCCACACAAACGAATGCTCCACATGCGGGTTTCACATGCCACCAACTCCACATTCACAGGTAACTGCAGCGCCACAGCTGTTTTCAGATAGCCCTCAATGCAAAGTCTCTAGACACAAATATTGGTGTGAGAGCTAATTCAATCAAGGAAACACTGCATGCTGGTGAAGGGCATATTGAAGAAGGATCAGCCGAGTGGTTCTTGTGGGAGAACAACTCCATTTGGCTCAATAACTTCACACACCATCAGGCTTGCAAGCAGCTCTCACTATAACTCAGTTTTCATACTCTATGCTTAGTGCCCTTTGAGTGCCTAGGACTGAAATGAAGCTTGGTGAGCATCCCACACAAACGAATGCTCCACATGCGGGTTTCACATGCCACCAACTCCACATTCACAGGCAACTGCAGCGTCACAGCCGTTTTCAGATAGCCCTCAATGCAAAGGCTCTAGACGCAAATATTGGTGTGAGAGCTAATTCCATCAAGGAAACACTGCATGTTGGTGAAGGGCATATTGAAGAAGGATCAGCCGAGTGGTTCTTGTGGGAGAACAACTCCATTTGGCTCATTAACTTCACACACCATCAGGCTTACAAGCAGCTCTCAAGGAAACTCAGTTTTCACACTCTATGCTTAGTGCCCTTTGAGTGCATTATCTAGGAATGAACCTGGTAGAGCATCCCACACAAACGAATGCTCCACATGCGGGTTTCACATGCCACCAACTCCACATTCACAGGCAACTTCAGCGCCACAGCCGTTTTCAGATAGCCCTCAATGAAAAGGCTCTAGACGCAAATATTGGTGTGAGAGCTAATTCAATCAAGGAAACACTGCATGCTGGTGAAGGGCATATTGAAGAAGGATCAGCCGAGTGGTTCTTGTGGGAGAACAACTCCATTTGGCTCACTAACTTCACACACCATCAGGCTTACAAGCAGCTCTCAAGGAAACTCAGTTTTCACACTCTATGCTTAGTGCCCTTTGAGTGCATTATCTAGGAATGAACCTGGTAGAGCATCCCACAAAAACGAATGTTCCACATGCGGGTTTCACATGCCACCAACTCCACATTCACAGGCAACTTCAGCGCCACAGCCGTTTTCAGATAGCCCTCAATGCAAAGGCTCTAGACGCAAATATTGGTGTGAGAGCTAATTCAATCAAGGAAACACTGCATGTTGGTGAAGGGCATATTGAAGAAGGATCAGCCGAGTGGTTCTTGTGGGAGAACAACTCCATTTGGCTCACTAACTTCACACACCATCAGGCTTCCAAGCAGCTCTCAAGGAAACTCAGTTTTCACACTCTATGCTTAGTGCCCTTTGAGTGCCTAGGACTGAGATGAAGCTTGGTGAGCATCCCACACAAACGAATGCTCCACATGCGGGAGTCACATGCCACCAACTCCACATTCACAGGCAACTGCAGCGCCACAGCCGTTTTCAGATAGCCCTCAATGCAAAGGCTCTAGACGCAAATATTGGTGTGAGAGCTAATTCAATCAAGGAAACACTGCATACTGGTGAAGGGCATATTGAAGAAGGATCAGCCGAGTGGTTCTTGTGGGAGAACAACTCCATTTGGCTCACTAACTTCACACACCATCAGGCTTGCAAGCAGCTCTCAAGGAAACTCAGTTTTCACACTCTATGCTTAGTGCCCTTTGAGTGCATTATCTAGGAATGAACCTGGTAGAGCATCCCACACAAACGAATGCTCCACATGCGGGTTTCACATGCCACCAACTCCACATTCACAGGCAACTTCAGCACCACAGCCGTTTTCAGATAGCCCTCAATGCAAAGGCTCAAGACGCAAATATTGGTGTGAGAGCTAATTCAATCAAGGAAACACTGCATGTTGGTGAAGGGCATATTGAAGAAGGATCAGCCAAGTGGTTCTTGTGGGAGAACAACTCCATTTGGCTCACTAACTTCACACACCATCAGGCTTCCAAGCAGCTCTCACGGAAACTCAGGTTTCACACTCTATGCTTAGTGCCCTTTGAGTGCCTAGGACTGAAATGAAGCTTGGTGAGCATCCCACACAAACGAATGCTCCACATGCGGGAGTCACATGCCACCAACTCCACATTCACAGGCAACTGCAGCGCCACAGCCGTTGTCAGATAGCCCTCAATGCAAAGGCTCTAGACGCAAATATTGGTGTGAGAGCTAATTCAAGGAAGGAAACACTGCATGTTGGTGAAGGGCATATTGAAGAAGGATCAGCCGAATGGTTCTTGTGGGAGAACAACTCCATTTGGCTCAAAAACTTCACACACCATCAGGCTTCCAAGCAGCTCTCAAGGAAACTCAGGTTTCACACTCTATGCTTAGTGCCCTTTGAGTGCATTATCTAGGAAAGAACCTGGTAGAGCATATCACACAAACGAAAGCTCCACATGCGGGTTTCACATGCCAACAACTCCACATTCACAGGCAACTGCAGCGCCACAGCCGTTTTCAGATAGCCCTCAATGCAAAGGCTCTAGACGCAAATATTGGTGTGAGAGCTAATTCAATCAAGGAAACACTGCATGTTGGTGAAGAGCATATTGAAGAAGGATCAGCCGAGTGGTTCTTGTGGGAGAACAACTCCATTTGGCTCACTAACTTCACACACCATCAGGCTTCCAAGCAGCTCTCAAGGAAACTCAGTTTTCACACTCTATGCTTAGTGCCCTTTGAGTGCATTATCTAGGAATGAAGCTGGTAGAGCATCCCACACAAACGAATGTTCCACATGCGGGTTTCACATGCCACCAACTCCACATTCACAGGCAACTTCAGCGCCACAGCCATTTTCAGATAGCCCTCAATGCAAAGGCTCTAGACGCAAATATTGGTGTGAGAGCTAATTCAATCAAGGAAACACTGCATGTTGGTGAAGGGCATATTGAAGAAGGATCAGCCGAGTGGTTCTTGTGGGAGAACAACTCCATTTGGCTCACTAACTTCACACACCATCAGGCTTCCAAGCAGCTCTCAAGGAAACTCAGTTTTCACACTCTATGCTTAGTGCCCTTTGAGTGCATTATCTAGGAATGAACCTGGTAGAGCATCCCACACAAACGAATGTTCCACATGCGGGTTTCACATGCCACCAACTCCACATTCACAGGCAACTTCAGCGCCACAGCCGTTTTCAGATAGCCCTCAATGCAAAGGCTCTAGACGCAAATATTGGTGTGAGAGCTAATTCAATCAAGGAAACACTGCATGTTGGTGAAGGGCATATTGAAGAAGGATCAGCAGAGTGGTTCTTGTGGGAGAACAACTCCATTTGGCTCAAAAACTTCACACACCATCAGGCTTCCAAGCAGCTCTCAAGGAAACTCAGGTTTCACACTCTATGCTTAGTGCCCTTTGAGTGCCTAGGACTGAAATGAAGCTTGGTGAGCATCCCACACAAACGAATGCTCCACATGCGGGAGTCACATGCCACCAACTCA
>NW_026700858.1:0-32350 GCF_030435755.1 Ochotona princeps | reverse complement strand
TGATCCTTCTTCAATATGCCCTTCACCAACATGCAGTGTTCCTTGATTGAATTAGCTCTCACACCAATATTTGCGTCTAGAGCCTTTGCTTTGAGGGCTATCTGAAAACGGCTGTGGTGCTGAAGTTGCCTGTGAATGTGGAGTTGGTGGCATGTGAAACCCGCATGTGGAGCATTCGTTTGTGTGGGATGCTCTACCAGGTTCATTTCAGTCGTAGCCAAAGAAAGGGCACTAAGCATAGAGTGTGAAAACTGAGTTTCCTTGAGAGCTGCTTGGAAGCCTGATGGTGTGTGAAGTTAGTGAGCCAAATGGAGTTGTTCTCCCACAAGAACCACTCGGCTGATCCTTCTTCAATATGCCCTTCACCAACATGCAGTGTTTCCTTGATTGAATTAGCTCTCACACCAATATTTGCGTCTAGAGCCTTTGCATTGAGGGCTATCTGAAAACGGCTGTGGCGCTGAAGTTGCCTGTGAATGTGGAGTTGGTGGCATGTGAAACCCGCATGTGGAGCATTCGTTTGTGTGGGATGCTCTACCAGGTTCATTTCAGTCCTAGCCAAAGAAAGGGCACTAAGCATAGAGTGTGAAAACTGAGTTTCCTTGAGAGCTGCTTGGAAGCCTGATGGTGTGTGAAGTTAGTGAGCCAAATGGAGTTGTTCTCCACAAGAACCACTCGGCTGATCCTTCTTCAATATGCCCTTCACCAACATGCAGTGTTTCCTTGATTGAATTAGCTCTCACACCAATATTTGCGTCTAGAGCCTTTGCATTGAGGGCTATCTGAAAACGGCTGTGGCGCTGAAGTTGCCTGTGAATGTGGAGTTGGTGGCATGTGAAACCCGCATGTGGAGCATTCGTTTGTGTGGGATGCTCTACCAGGTTCATTCCTAGATAATGCACTCAAGGGCACTAAGCATAGAGTGTGAAAACTGAGTTTCCTTGAGAGCTGCTTGGAAGCCTGATGGTGTGTGAAGTTAGTGAGCCAAATGGAGTTGTTCTCCCACAAGAACCACTCGGCTGATCCTTCTTCAATATGCCCTTCACCAACATGCAGTGTTTCCTTGATTGAATTAGCTCTCACACCAATATTTGCGTCTAGAGCCTTTGCATTGAGGGCTATCTGAAAACGGCTGTGGCGCTGAAGTTGCCTGTGAATGTGGAGTTGGTGGCATGTGAAACCCGCATGTGGAGCATTCGTTTGTGTGGGATGCTCTACCAGAGTTCATTTCAGTCCTAGCCAAAGAAAGGGCACTAAGCATAGAGTGTGAAAACTGAGTTTCCTTGAGAGCTGCTTGGAAGCCTGATGGTGTGTGAAGTTAGTGAGCCAAATGGAGTTGTTCTCCCACAAGAACCACTCGGCTGATCCTTCTTCAATATGCCCTTCACCAACATGCAGTGTTTCCTTGATTGAATTAGCTCTCACACCAATATTTGCGTCTAGAGCCTTTGCATTGAGGGCTATCTGAAAACGGCTGTGGCGCTGAAGTTGCCTGTGAATGTGGAGTTGGTGGCATGTGAAACCCGCATGTGGAGCATTCGTTTGTGTGGGATGCTCTACCAGGTTCATTCCTAGATAATGCACTCAAAGGGCACTAAGCATAGAGTGTGAAAACTGAGTTTCCTTGAGAGCTGCTTGGAAGCCTGATGGTGTGTGACGTTAGTGAGCCAAATGGAGTTGTTCTCCCACAAGAACCACTTGGCTGATCCTTCTTCAATATGCCCTTCACCAACATGCAGTGTTTCCTTGATTGAATTAGCTCTCACACCAATATTTGCGTCTAGAGCCTTTGCATTGAGGGCTATCTGAAAACGGCTGTGGCGCTGAAGTTGCCTGTGAATGTGGAGTTGGTGGCATGTGAAACCCAAATGTGGAGCATTCGTTTGTGTGGGATGCTCTACCAGGTTCATTCCTAGATAATGCACTCAAAGGGCACTAAGCATAGAGTGTGAAAACTGAGTTTCCTTGAGAGCTGCTTGGAAGCCTGATGGTGTGTGACGTTAGTGAGCGAAATGGAGTTGTTCTCCCACAAGAACCACTCGGCTGATCCTTCTTCAATATGCCCTTCACCAACATGCAGTGTTTCCTTGATTGAATTAGCTCTCACACCAATATTTGCGTCTAGAGCCTTTGCATTCAGGGCTATCTGAAAACGACTGTGGCGCTGAAGTTG
This sequence comes from Ochotona princeps, assembly GCF_030435755.1. NCBI lineage: Eukaryota > Metazoa > Chordata > Mammalia > Lagomorpha > Ochotonidae > Ochotona > Ochotona princeps. Next base: position 30,177 of record NW_026700858.1, on the reverse strand, counting down.
CCTGTGAATGTGGAGTTGGTGGCATGTGAAACCCGCATGTGGAGCATTCGTTTGTGTGGGATGCTCTACCAGGTTCATTTCAGTCATAGCCAAAGAAAGGGCACTAAGCATAGAGTGTGAAAACTGAGTTTCCTTGAGAGCTGCTTGGAAGCCTGATGGTGTGTGAAGTTAGAGAGCCAAATGGAGTTGTTCTCCCACAAGAACCACTCGGCTGATTCTTCTTCAATATGCCCTTCACCAACATGCAGTGTTTCCTTGATTGAATTAGCTCTCACACCAATATTTGCGTCTAGAGCCTTTGCTTTGAGGGCTATCTGAAAACGGCTGTGGCCCTGAAGTTGCCTGTGAATGTGGAGTTGGTGGCATGTGAAACCCGCATGTAGAGCATTCGTTTCTGTGGGATGCTCTACCAGGTTCATTCCTAGATAATGCACTCAAACGGCACTAAGCATAGAGTGTGAAAACTGAGTTTCCTTGAGAGCTGCTTGGAAGCCTGATGGTGTGTGAAGTTAGTGAGCCAAATGGAGTTGTTCTCCCACAAGAACCACTCGGCTGATCCTTCTTCAATATGCCCTTCACCAACATGCAGTGTTTCCTTGATTGAATTAGCTCTCACACCAATATTTGCGTCTAGAGCCTTTGCATTGAGGGCTATCTGAAAACGGCTGTGGCGCTGAAGTTGCCTGTGAATGTGGAGTTGGTGGCATGTGAAACCCGCATGTGGAGCATTCGTTTCTGTGGGATGCTCTCCAAGCTTCATTTCAGTCCTAGGCACTCAAAGGGCACTAAGCATAGAGTGTGAAAACTGAGTTTCCTTGAGAGCTGCTTGGAAGCCTGATGGTGTGTGAAGTTAGTGAGCCAAATAGAGTTGTTCTCCCACAAGAACCACTCGGCTGATCCTTCTTCAATATGCCCTTCACCAACATGCAGTGTTTCCTTGATTGAATTAGCTCTCACACCAATATTTGCGTCTAGAGCCTTTGCTTTGAGGGCTATCTGAAAACGGCTGTGGCGCTGAAGTTGCCTGTGAATGTGGAGTTGGTGGCATGTGAAACCCGCATGTGGAGCATTCGTTTGTGTGGATGCTGACCAAACTTCATTTCAGTCCTAGGCACTCAAAGGGCACTAAGCATAGAGTGTGAAAACTGAGTTTCCTTGAGAGCTGCTTGGAAGCCTGATGGTGTGTGAAGTTAGTGAGCCAAATGAGTTGTTCTCCCACAAGAACCACTCGGCTGATCCTTCTTCAATATGCCCTTCACCAACATGCAGTGTTTCCTTGATTGAATTAGCTCTCACACCAATATTTGCGTCTAGAGCCTTTGCATTGAGGGCTATCTGAAAACGGCTGTGGCGCTGAAGTTGCCTGTGAATGTGGAGTTGGTGGCATTTGAAACCCGCATGTGGAGCATTCGTTTGTGTGGGATGCTCTACCAGGTTCATTCCTAGATAATGCACTCAAAGGGCACTAAGCATAGAGTGTGAAAACTGAGTTTCCTTGAGAGCTGCTTGGAAGCCTGATGGTGTGTGACGTTAGTGAGCCAAATGGAGTTGTTCTCCCACAAGAACCACTCGGCTGATCCTTCTTCAATATGCCCTTCACCAACATGCAGTGTTTCCTTGATTGAATTAGCTCTCACACCAATATTTGCGTCTAGAGCCTTTGCTTTGAGGGCTATCTGAAAACGGCTGTGGCGCTGAAGTTGCCTGTGAATGTGGAGTTGGTGGCATGTGAAACCCGCATGTGGAGCATTCGTTTGTGTGGGATGCTGACCAAAATTCATTTCCGTCCTAGGCACTCAAAGGGCACTAAGCATAGAGTGTGAAAACTGAGTTTCCTTGAGAGCTGCTTGGAAGCCTGATGGTGTGTGACGTTAGTGAGCCAAATGGAGTTGTTCTCCCACAAGAACCACTCGCCTGATTTTTCTTCAATATGCCCTTCACCAACATGCAGTGTTTCCTTGATTGAATTAGCTCTCACACCAATATTTGCGTCTAGAGCCTTTGCATTGAGGGCTATCTGAAAACGGCTGTGGCGCTGAAGTTGCCTGTGAATGTGGAGTTGGTGGCATGTGAAACCCGCATGTAGAGCATTCGTTTCTGTGGGATGCTCTACCAGGTTCATTCCTAGATAATGCACTCAAAGGGCACTAAGCATAGAGTGTGAAAACTGAGTTTCCTTGAGAGCTGCTTGGAAGCCTGATGGTGTGTGTAGTTAGTGAGCCAAATGGAGTTGTTCTCCCACAAGAACCACTCGGCTGATCCTTCTTCAATATGCCCTTCACCAACATGCAGTGTTTCCTTGATTGAATTAGCTCTCACACCAATATTTGCGTCTAGAGCCTTTGCATTGAGGGCTATCTGAAAACGGCTGTGGCGCTGAAGTTGCCTGTGAATGTGGAGTTGGTGGCATGTGAAACCCGCATGTGGAGCATTCGTTATGTGGGATGCTCTCCAAGCTTCATTTCAGTCCTAGGCACTCAAAGGGCACTAAGCATAGAGTGTGAAAACTGAGTTTCCTTGAGAGCTGCTTGGAAGCCTGATGGTGTGTGAAGTTAGTGAGCCAAATGGAGTTGTTCTCCCACAAGAACCACTCGGCTGATCCTTCTTCAATATGCCCTTCACCAACATGCAGTGTTTCCTTGATTGAATTAGCTCTCACACCAATATTTGCGTCTAGAGCCTTTGCATTGAGGGCTATCTGAAAACGGCTGTGGCGCTGAAGTTGCCTGTGAATGTGGAGTTGGTGGCATGTGAAACCCGCATGTGGAGCATTCGTTTGTGTGGGATGCTCTACCAGGTTCATTTCAGTCCTAGCCAAAGAAAGGGCACTAAGCATAGAGTGTGAAAACTGAGTTTCCTTGAGAGCTGCTTGGAAGCCTGATGGTGTGTGAAGTTAGTGAGCCAAATGGAGTTGTTCTCCCACAAGAACCACTCGGCTGATCCTTCTTCAATATGCCCTTCACCAACATGCAGTGTTTCCTTGATTGAATTAGCTCTCACACCAATATTTGCGTCTAGAGCCTTTGCATTGAGGGCTATCTGAAAACGGCTGTGGCGCTGAAGTTGCCTGTGAATGTGGAGTTGGTGGCATGTGAAACCCGCATGTGGAGCATTCGTTTGTGTGGGATGCTCTACCAGGTTCATTTCAGTCCTAGCCAAAGAAAGGGCACTAAGCATAGAGTGTGAAAACTGAGTTTCCTTGAGAGCTGCTTGGAAGCCTGATGGTGTGTGAAGTTAGTGAGCCAAATGGAGTTGTTCTCCACAAGAACCACTCGGCTGATCCTTCTTCAATATGCCCTTCACCAACATGCAGTGTTTCCTTGATTGAATTAGCTCTCACACCAATATTTGCGTCTAGAGCCTTTGCATTGAGGGCTATCTGAAAACGGCTGTGGCGCTGAAGTTGCCTGTGAATGTGGAGTTGGTGGCATGTGAAACCCGCATGTGGAGCATTCGTTTGTGTGGGATGCTCTACCAGGTTCATTCTAGATAATGCACTCAAAGGGCACTAAGCATAGAGTGTGAAAACTGAGTTTCCTTGAGAGCTGCTTGGAAGCCTGATGGTGTGTGACGTTAGTGAGCCAAATGGAGTTGTTCTCCCACAAGAACCACTTGGCTGATCCTTCTTCAATATGCCCTTCACCAACATGCAGTGTTTCCTTGATTGAATTAGCTCTCACACCAATATTTGCGTCTAGAGCCTTTGCATTGAGGGCTATCTGAAAACGGCTGTGGCGCTGAAGTTGCCTGTGAATGTGGAGTTGGTGGCATGTGAAACCCAAATGTGGAGCATTCGTTTGTGTGGGATGCTCTACCAGGTTCATTCCTAGATAATGCACTCAAAGGGCACTAAGCATAGAGTGTGAAAACTGAGTTTCCTTGAGAGCTGCTTGGAAGCCTGATGGTGTGTGACGTTAGTGAGCGAAATGGAGTTGTTCTCCCACAAGAACCACTCGGCTGATCCTTCTTCAATATGCCCTTCACCAACATGCAGTGTTTCCTTGATTGAATTAGCTCTCACACCAATATTTGCGTCTAGAGCCTTTGCATTCAGGGCTATCTGAAAACGACTGTGGCGCTGAAGTTGCCTGTGAATGTGGAGTTGGTGGCATGTGAAACCCGCATGTGGAGCATTCGTTTGTGTGGGATGCTCTACCAGGTTCATTTCAGTCAAAGCCAAAGAAAGGGCACTAAGCATAGAGTGTGAAAACTGAGTTTCCTTGAGAGCTGCTTGGAAGCCTGATGGTGTGTGAAGTTAGAGAGCCAAATGGAGTTGTTCTCCCACAAGAACCACTCGGCTGATTCTTCTTCAATATGCCCTTCACCAACATGCAGTGTTTCCTTGATTGAATTAGCTCTCACACCAATATTTGCGTCTAGAGCCTTTGCTTTGAGGGCTATCTGAAAACGGCTGTGGCCCTGAAGTTGCCTGTGAATGTGGAGTTGGTGGCATGTGAAACCCGCATGTAGAGCATTCGTTTCTGTGGGATGCTCTACCAGGTTCATTCCTAGATAATGCACTCAAACGGCACTAAGCATAGAGTGTGAAAACTGAGTTTCCTTGAGAGCTGCTTGGAAGCCTGATGGTGTGTGAAGTTAGTGAGCCAAATGGAGTTGTTCTCCCACAAGAACCACTCGGCTGATCCTTCTTCAATATGCCCTTCACCAACATGCAGTGTTTCCTTGATTGAATTAGCTCTCACACCAATATTTGCGTCTAGAGCCTTTGCATTGAGGGCTATCTGAAAACGGCTGTGGCGCTGAAGTTGCCTGTGAATGTGGAGTTGGTGGCATGTGAAACCCGCATGTGGAGCATTCGTTTCTGTGGGATGCTCTCCAAGCTTCATTTCAGTCCTAGGCACTCAAAGGGCACTAAGCATAGAGTGTGAAAACTGAGTTTCCTTGAGAGCTGCTTGGAAGCCTGATGGTGTGTGAAGTTAGTGAGCCAAATGGAGTTGTTCTCCCACAAGAACCACTCGGCTGATCCTTCTTCAATATGCCCTTCACCAACATGCAGTGTTTCCTTGATTGAATTAGCTCTCACACCAATATTTGCGTCTAGAGCCTTTGCTTTGAGGGCTATCTGAAAACGGCTGTGGCGCTGAAGTTGCCTGTGAATGTGGAGTTGGTGGCATGTGAAACCCGCATGTGGAGCATTCGTTTGTGTGGGATGCTGACCAAACTTCATTTCAGTCCTAGGCACTCAAAAGGCACTAAGCATAGAGTGTGAAAACTGAGTTTCCTTGAGAGCTGCTTGGAAGCCTGATGGTGTGTGAAGTTAGTGAGCCAAATGGAGTTGTTCTCCCACAAGAACCACTCGGCTGATCCTTCTTCAATATGCCCTTCACCAACATGCAGTGTTTCCTTGATTGAATTAGCTCTCACACCAATATTTGCGTCTAGAGCCTTTGCATTGAGGGCTATCTGAAAACGGCTGTGGCGCTGAAGTTGCCTGTGAATGTGGAGTTGGTGGCATTTGAAACCCGCATGTGGAGCATTCGTTTGTGTGGGATGCTCTACCAGGTTCATTCCTAGATAATGCACTCAAAGGGCACTAAGCATAGAGTGTGAAAACTGAGTTTCCTTGAGAGCTGCTTGGAAGCCTGATGGTGTGTGACGTTAGTGAGCCAAATGGAGTTGTTCTCCCACAAGAACCACTCGGCTGATCCTTCTTCAATATGCCCTTCACCAACATGCAGTGTTTCCTTGATTGAATTAGCTCTCACACCAATATTTGCGTCTAGAGCCTTTGCTTTGAGGGCTATCTGAAAACGGCTGTGGCGCTGAAGTTGCCTGTGAATGTGGAGTTGGTGGCATGTGAAACCCGCATGTGGAGCATTCGTTTGTGTGGGATGCTGACCAAAATTCATTTCCGTCCTAGGCACTCAAAGGGCACTAAGCATAGAGTGTGAAAACTGAGTTTCCTTGAGAGCTGCTTGGAAGCCTGATGGTGTGTGACGTTAGTGAGCCAAATGGAGTTGTTCTCCCACAAGAACCACTCGCCTGATTTTTCTTCAATATGCCCTTCACCAACATGCAGTGTTTCCTTGATTGAATTAGCTCTCACACCAATATTTGCGTCTAGAGCCTTTGCATTGAGGGCTATCTGAAAACGGCTGTGGCGCTGAAGTTGCCTGTGAATGTGGAGTTGGTGGCATGTGAAACCCGCATGTAGAGCATTCGTTTCTGTAGGATGCTCTACCAGGTTCATTCCTAGATAATGCACTCAAAGGGCACTAAGCATAGAGTGTGAAAACTGAGTTTCCTTGAGAGCTGCTTGGAAGCCTGATGGTGTGTGTAGTTAGTGAGCCAAATGGAGTTGTTCTCCCACAAGAACCACTCGGCTGATCCTTCTTCAATATGCCCTTCACCAACATGCAGTGTTTCCTTGATTGAATTAGCTCTCACACCAATATTTGCGTCTAGAGCCTTTGCATTGAGGGCTATCTGAAAACGGCTGTGGCGCTGAAGTTGCCTGTGAATGTGGAGTTGGTGGCATGTGAAACCCGCATGTGGAGCATTCGTTTATGTGGGATGCTCTCCAAGCTTCATTTCAGTCCTAGGCACTCAAAGGGCACTAAGCATAGAGTGTGAAAACTGAGTTTCCTTGAGAGCTGCTTGGAAGCCTGATGGTGTGTGAAGTTAGTGAGCCAAATGGAGTTGTTCTCCCACAAGAACCACTCGGCTGATCCTTCTTCAATATGCCCTTCACCAACATGCAGTGTTTCCTTGATTGAATTAGCTCTCACACCAATATTTGCGTCTAGAGCCTTTGCTTTGAGGGCTATCTGAAAACGGCTGTGGCGCTGAAGTTGCCTGCGAATGTGGAGTTGGTGGCATGTGAAACCCGCATGTGGAGCATTCGTTTGTGTGGGATGCTGACCAAACCTCATTTCAGTCCTAGGCACTCAAAGGGCACTAAGCATAGAGTGTGAAAACTGAGTTTCCTTGAGAGCTGCTTGGAAGCCTGATGGTGTGTGAAGTTAGTGAGCCAAATGGAGTTGTTCTCCCACAAGAACCACTCGGCTGATCCTTCTTCAATATGCCCTTCACCAACATGCAGTGTTTCCTTGATTGGATTAGCTCTCACACCAATATTTGCGTCTAGAGCCTTTGCATTGAGGGCTATCTGAAAACGGCTGTGGCGCTGAAGTTGCCTGTGAATGTGGAGTTGGTGGCATGTGAAACCCGCATGTGGAGCATTCGTTTGTGTGGGATGCTCTACCAGGTTCATTTCAGTCATAGCCAAAGAAAGGGCACTAAGCATAGAGTGTGAATACTGAGTTTCCTTGAGAGCTGCTTGGAAGCCTGATGGTGTGTGAAGTTAGTGAGCCAAATGGAGTTGTTCTCCCACAAGAACCACTCGGCTGATCCTTCTTCAATATGCCCTTCACCAACATGCAGTGTTTCCTTGATTGAATTAGCTCTCACACCAATATTTGCGTCTAGAGCCTTTGCATTGAGGGATATCTGAAAACGGCTGTGGCGCTGAAGTTGCCTGCGAATGTGGAGTTGGTGGCATGTGAAACCCGCATGTGGAGCATTCGTTTGTGTGGGATGCTCTACCAGGTTCATTTCAGTCCTAGCCATACAAAGGGCACTAAGCATAGAGTGTGAAAACTGAGTTTCCTTGAGAGCTGCTTGGAAGCCTGATGGTGTGTGACGTTAGTGAGCCAAATGGAGTTGTTCTCCCACAAGAACCACTCGGCTGATCCTTCTTCAATATGCCCTTCACCAACATGCAGTGTTTCCTTGATTGAATTAGCTCTCACACCAATATTTGCGTCTAGAGCCTTTGCATTCAGGGCTATCTGAAAACGGCTGTGGCGCTGAAGTTGCCTGTGAATGTGGAGTTGGTGGCATGTGAAACCCGCATGTGGAGCATTCGTTTGTGTGGGATGCTCTACCAGGTTCATTCCTAGATAATGCACTCAAAGGGCACTAAGCATAGAGTGTGAAAACTGAGTTTCCTTGAGAGCTGCTTGGAAGCCTGATGGTGTGTGAAGTTAGTGAGCCAAATGGAGTTGTTCTCCCACAAGAACCACTCGGCTGATCCTTCTTCAATATGCCCTTCACCAACATGCAGTGTTTCCTTGATTGAATTAGCTCTCACACCAATATTTGCGTCTAGAGCCTTTGCATTCAGGGCTATCTGAAAACGGCTGTGGCGCTGAAGTTGCCTGTGAATGTGGAGTTGGTGGCATGTGAAACCCGCATGTGGAGCATTCGTTTATGTGGGATGCTCTCCAAGCTTCATTTCAGTCCTAGGCACTCAAAGGGCACTAAGCATAGAGTGTGAAAACTGAGTTTCCTTGAGAGCTGCTTGGAAGCCTGATGGTGTGTGACGTTAGTGAGCCAAATGGAGTTGTTCTCCCACAAGAACCACTCGGCTGATCCTTCTTCAATATGCCCTTCACCAACATGCAGTGTTTCCTTGATTGAATTAACTCTCACACCAATGTTTGCGTCTAGAGCCTTTGCATTGAGGGCTATCTGAAAACGGCTGTGGCGCTGAAGTTGCCTGTGAATGTGGAGTTGGTGGCATGTGAAACCCGCATGTGGAGCATTCGTTTGTGTGGGATGCTCTACCAGGTTCATTTCAGTCATAGCCAAAGAAAGGGCACTAAGCATAGAGTGTGAAAACTGAGTTTCCTTGAGAGCTGCTTGGAAGCCTGATGGTGTGTGAAGTTAGTGAGCCCAATGGAGTTGTTCTCCCACAAGAACCACTCGGCTGATCCTTCTTCAATATGCCCTTCACCAACATGCAGTGTTTCCTTGATTGAATTAGCTCTCACACCAATATTTGCGTCTAGAGCCTTTGCTTTGAGGGCTATCTGAAAACGGCTGTGGTGCTGAAGTTGCCTGTGAATGTGGAGTTGGTGGCATGTGAATCCCGCATGTGGAGCATTCGTTTGTGTGGGATGCTCTACCAGGTTCATTTCAGTTGTAGCCAAAGAAAGGGCACTAAGCATAGAGTGTGAAAACTGAGTTTCCTTGAGAGCTGCTTGGAAGCCTGATGGTGTGTGAAGTTAGTGAGCCAAATGGAGTTGTTCTCCCACAAGAACCACTCGGCTGATCCTTCTTCAATATGCCCTTCACCAACATGCAGTGTTTCCTTGATTGAATTAGCTCTCACACCAATATTTGCGTCTAGAGCCTTTGCTTTGAGGGCTATCTGAAAACGGCTGTGGCGCTGAAGTTGCCTGTGAATGTGGAGTTGGTGGCATGTGAAACCCGCATGTGGAGCATTCGTTTGTGTGGGATGCTCTACCAGGTTCATTTCAGTCCTAGCCAAAGAAAGGGCACTAAGCATAGAGTGTGAAAACTGAGTTTCCTTGAGAGCTGCTTGGAAGCCTGATGGTGTGTGAAGTTAGTGAGCCAAATGGAGTTGTTCTCCCAGAAGAACCACTCGGCTGATCCTTCTTCAATATGCCCTTCACCAACATGCAGTGTTTCCTTGATTGAATTAGCTCTCACACCAATATTTGCGTCTAGAGCCTTTGCATTGAGGGCTATCTGAAAACGGCTGTGGCGCTGAAGTTGCCTGTGAATGTGGAGTTGGTGGCATGTGAAACCCGCATGTGGAGCATTCGTTTGTGTGGGATGCTCTACCAGGTTCATTCCTAGATAATGCACTCAAAGGGCACTAAGCATAGAGTGTGAAAACTGAGTTTCCTTGAGAGCTGCTTGGAAGCCTGATGGTGTGTGAAGTTAGTGAGCCAAATGGAGTTGTTCTCCCACAAGAACCACTCGGCTGATCCTTCTTCAATATGCCCTTCACCAACATGCAGTGTTTCCTTGATTGAATTAGCTCTCACACCAATATTTGCGTCTAGAGCCTTTGCATTGAGGGCTATCTGAAAACGGCTGTGGCGCTGAAGTTGCCTGTGAATGTGGAGTTGGTGGCATGTGAAACCCGCATGTGGAGCATTCGTTTGTGTGGGATGCTCTACCAGGATCATTTCAGTCCTAGCCAAAGAAAGGGCACTAAGCATAGAGTGTGAAAACTGAGTTTCCTTGAGAGCTGCTTGGAAGCCTGATGGTGTGTGAAGTTAGTGAGCCAAATGGAGTTGTTCTCCCACAAGAACCACTCGGCTGATCCTTCTTCAATATGCCCTTCACCAACATGCAGTGTTTCCTTGATTGAATTAGCTCTCACACCAATATTTGCGTCTAGAGCCTTTGCATTGAGGGCTATCTGAAAACGGCTGTGGCGCTGAAGTTGCCTGTGAATGTGGAGTTGGTGGCATGTGAAACCCGCATGTGGAGCATTCGTTTGTGTGGGATGCTCTACCAGGTTCATTCCTAGATAATGCATTCAAACGGCACTAAGCATAGAGTGTGAAAACTGAGTTTCCTTGAGAGCTGCTTGGAAGCCTGATGGTGTGTGACGTTAGTGAGCCAAATGGAGTTGTTCTCCCACAAGAACCACTTGGCTGATCCTTCTTCAATATGCCCTTCACCAACATGCAGTGTTTCCTTGATTGAATTAGCTCTCACACCAATATTTGCGTCTAGAGCCTTTGCATTCAGGGCTATCTGAAAACGGCTGTGGCGCTGAAGTTGCCTGTGAATGTGGAGTTGGTGGCATGTGAAACCCAAATGTGGAGCATTCGTTTGTGTGGGATGCTCTACCAGGTTCATTCCTAGATAATGCACTCAAAGGGCACTAAGCATAGAGTGTGAAAACTGAGTTTCCTTGAGAGCTGCTTGGAAGCCTGATGGTGTGTGACGTTAGTGAGCGAAATGGAGTTGTTCTCCCACAAGAACCACTCGGCTGATCCTTCTTCAATATGCCCTTCACCAACATGCAGTGTTTCCTTGATTGAATTAGCTCTCACACCAATATTTGCGTCTAGAGCCTTTGCATTCAGGGCTATCTGAAAACGACTGTGGCGCTGAAGTTGCCTGTGAATGTGGAGTTGGTGGCATGTGAAACCCGCATGTGGAGCATTCGATTGTGTGGGATGCTCTACCAGGTTCATTTCAGTCCTGGCCATACAAAGGGCACTAAGCATAGAGTGTGAAAACTGAGTTTCCTTGAGAGCTGCTTGGAAGCCTGATGGTGTGTGACGTTAGTGAGCCAAATGGAGTTGTTCTCCCACAAGAACCACTCGGCTGATCCTTCTTCAATATGCCCTTCACCAACATGCAGTGTTTCCTTGATTGAATTAGCTCTCACACCAATATTTGCGTCTAGAGCCTTTGCATTGAGGGCTATCTGAAAACGGCTGTGGCGCTGAAGTTGCCTGTGAATGTGGAGTTGGTGGCATGTGAAACCCGCATGTGGAGCATTCGTTTGTGTGGGATGCTCTACCAGGTTCATTCCTAGATAATGCACTCAAAGGGCACTAAGCATAGAGTGTGAAAACTGAGTTTCCTTGAGAGCTGCTTGGAAGCCTGATGGTGTGTGACGTTAGTGAGCCAAATGGAGTTGTTCTCCCACAAGAACCACTCGGCTGATCCTTCTTCAATATGCCCTTCACCAACATGCAGTGTTTCCTTGATTGAATTAGCTCTCACACCAATATTTGCGTCTAGAGCCTTTGCATTGAGGGCTATCTGAAAACGGCTGTGGCGCTGAAGTTGCCTGTGAATGTGGAGTTGGTGGCATGTGAAACCCGCATGTGGAGCATTCGTTTGTGTGGGATGCTGACCAAAATTCATTTCAGTCCTAGGCACTCAAACGGCACTAAGCATAGAGTGTGAAAACTGAGTTTCCTTGAGAGCTGCTTGGAAGCCTGATGGTGTGTGACGTTAGTGAGCCAAATGGAGTTGTTCTCCCACAAGAACCACTCGGCTGATCCTTCTTCAATATGCCCTTCACCAACATGCAGTGTTTCCTTGATTGAATTAGCTCTCACACCAATATTTGCGTCTAGAGCCTTTGCATTGAGGGCTATCTGAAAACGGCTGTGGCGCTGAAGTTGCCTGTGAATGTGGAGTTGGTGGCATGTGAAACCCGCATGTGGAGCATTCGTTTGTGTGGGATGCTCTACCAGGTTCATTTCAGTCGTAGCCAAAGAAAGGGCACTAAGCATAGAGTGTGAATACTGAGTTTCCTTGAGAGCTGCTTGGAAGCCTGATGGTGTGTGAAGTTAGTGAGCCAAATGGAGTTGTTCTCCCACAAGAACCACTCGGCTGATCCTTCTTCAATATGCCCTTCACCAACATGCAGTGTTTCCTTGATTGAATTAACTCTCACACCAATATTTGCGTCTAGAGCCTTTGCATTCAGGGCTATCTGAAAACGGCTGTGGCGCTGAAGTTGCCTGTGAATGTGGAGTTGGTGGCATGTGAAACCCGCATGTGGAGCATTCGTTTATGTGGGATGCTCTACATCCTTCATTTCAGTCCTAGGCACTCAAAGGGCACTAAGCATAGAGTGTGAAAACTGAGTTTCCTTGAGAGCTGCTTGGAAGCCTGATGGTGTGTGAAGTTAGTGAGCCAAATGGAGTTGTTCTCCCACAAGAACCACTCGGCTGATCCTTCTTCAATATGCCCTTCACCAACATGCAGTGTTTCCTTGATTGAATTAACTCTCACACCAATATTTGCGTCTAGAGCCTTTGCATTGAGGGCTATCTGAAAACGGCTGTGGCGCTGAAGTTGCCTGCGAATGTGGAGTTGGTGGCATGTGAAACCCGCATGTGGAGCATTCGTTTGTGTGGGATGCTCTACCAGGTTCATTTCAGTCCTAGCCATACAAAGGGCACTAAGCATAGAGTGTGAAAACTGAGTTTCCTTGAGAGCTGCTTGGAAGCCTGATGGTGTGTGACGTTAGTGAGCCAAATGGAGTTGTTCTCCCACAAGAACCACTCGGCTGATCCTTCTTCAATATGCCCTTCACCAACATGCAGTGTTTCCTTGATTGAATTAGCTCTCACACCAATATTTGCGTCTAGAGCCTTTGCATTCAGGGCTATCTGAAAACGGCTGTGGCGCTGAAGTTGCCTGTGAATGTGGAGTTGGTGGCATGTGAAACCCGCATGTGGAGCATTCGTTTGTGTGGGATGCTCTACCAGGTTCATTCCTAGATAATGCACTCAAAGGGCACTAAGCATAGAGTGTGAAAACTGAGTTTCCTTGAGAGCTGCTTGGAAGCCTGATGGTGTGTGAAGTTAGTGAGCCAAATGGAGTTGTTCTCCCACAAGAACCACTCGGCTGATCCTTCTTCAATATGCCCTTCACCAACATGCAGTGTTTCCTTGATTGAATTAGCTCTCACACCAATATTTGCGTCTAGAGCCTTTGCATTCAGGGCTATCTGAAAACGGCTGTGGCGCTGAAGTTGCCTGTGAATGTGGAGTTGGTGGCATGTGAAACCCGCATGTGGAGCATTCGTTTATGTGGGATGCTCTCCAAGCTTCATTTCAGTCCTAGGCACTCAAAGGGCACTAAGCATAGAGTGTGAAAACTGAGTTTCCTTGAGAGCTGCTTGGAAGCCTGATGGTGTGTGACGTTAGTGAGCCAAATGGAGTTGTTCTCCCACAAGAACCACTCGGCTGATCCTTCTTCAATATGCCCTTCACCAACATGCAGTGTTTCCTTGATTGAATTAACTCTCACACCAATGTTTGCGTCTAGAGCCTTTGCATTGAGGGCTATCTGAAAACGGCTGTGGCGCTGAAGTTGCCTGTGAATGTGGAGTTGGTGGCATGTGAAACCCGCATGTGGAGCATTCGTTTGTGTGGGATGCTCTACCAGGTTCATTTCAGTCCTAGGCACTCAAAGGGCACTAAGCATAGAGTGTGAAAACTGAGTTTCCTTGAGAGCTGCTTGGAAGCCTAATGGTGTGTGAAGTTAGTGAGCCCAATGGAGTTGTTCTCCCACAAGAACCACTCGGCTGATCCTTCTTCAATATGCCCTTCACCAACATGCAGTGTTTCCTTGATTGAATTAGCTCTCACACCAATATTTGCGTCTAGAGCCTTTGCTTTGAGGGCTATCTGAAAACGGCTGTGGTGCTGAAGTTGCCTGTGAATGTGGAGTTGGTGGCATGTGAAACCCGCATGTGAGCATTCGTTTGTGTGGGATGCTCTACCAGGTTCATTTCAGTCGTAGCCAAAGAAAGGGCACTAAGCATAGAGTGTGAAAACTGAGTTTCCTTGAGAGCTGCTTGGAAGCCTGATGGTGTGTGAAGTTAGTGAGCCAAATGGAGTTGTTCTCCCACAAGAACCACTCGGCTGATCCTTCTTCAATATGCCCTTCACCAACATGCAGTGTTTCCTTGATTGAATTAGCTCTCACACCAATATTTGCGTCTAGAGCCTTTGCTTTGAGGGCTATCTGAAAACGGCTGTGGCGCTGAAGTTGCCTGTGAATGTGGAGTTGGTGGCATGTGAAACCCGCATGTGGAGCATTCGTTTGTGTGGGATGCTCTACCAGGTTCATTTCAGTCGTAGCCAAAGAAAGGGCACTAAGCATAGAGTGTGAAAACTGAGTTTCCTTGAGAGCTGCTTGGAAGCCTGATGGTGTGTGAAGTTAGTGAGCCAAATGGAGTTGTTCTCCCACAAGAACCACTCGGCTGATCCTTCTTCAATATGCCCTTCACCAACATGCAGTGTTTCCTTGATTGAATTAGCTCTCACACCAATATTTGCGTCTAGAGCCTTTGCATTGAGGGCTATCTGAAAACGGCTGTGGCGCTGAAGTTGCCTGTGAATGTGGAGTTGGTGGCATGTGAAACCCGCATGTGGAGCATTCGTTTGTGTGGGATGCTCTACCAGGTTCATTTCAGTCCTAGCCAAAGAAGGGCACTAAGCATAGAGTGTGAAAACTGAGTTTCCTTGAGAGCTGCTTGGAAGCCTGATGGTGTGTGAAGTTAGTGTGCCAAATGGAGTTGTTCTCCCAGAAGAACCACTCGGCTGATCCTTCTTCAATATGCCCTTCACCAACATGCAGTGTTTCCTTGATTGAATTAGCTCTCACACCAATATTTGCGTCTAGAGCCTTTGCATTGAGGGCTATCTGAAAACGGCTGTGGCGCTGAAGTTGCCTGTGAATGTGGAGTTGGTGGCATGTGAAACCGCATGTGGAGCATTCGTTTGTGTGGGATGCTCTACCAGGTTCATTCCTAGATAATGCACTCAAAGGGCACTAAGCATAGAGTGTGAAAACTGAGTTTCCTTGAGAGCTGCTTGGAAGCCTGATGGTGTGTGAAGTTAGTGAGCCAAATGGAGTTGTTCTCCCACAAGAACCACTCGGCTGATCCTTCTTCAATATGCCCTTCACCAACATGCAGTGTTTCCTTGATTGAATTAGCTCTCACACCAATATTTGCGTCTAGAGCCTTTGCATTGAGGGCTATCTGAAAACGGCTGTGGCGCTGAAGTTGCCTGTGAATGTGGAGTTGGTGGCATGTGAAACCCGCATGTGGAGCATTCGTTTGTGTGGGATGCTCTACCAGGTTCATTTCAGTCCTAGCCAAAGAAAGGGCACTAAGCATAGAGTGTGAAAACTGAGTTTCCTTGAGAGCTGCTTGGAAGCCTGATGGTGTGTGAAGTTAGTGAGCCAAATGGAGTTGTTCTCCCACAAGAACCACTCGGCTGATCCTTCTTCAATATGCCCTTCACCAACATGCAGTGTTTCCTTGATTGAATTAGCTCTCACACCAATATTTGCGTCTAGAGCCTTTGCATTGAGGGCTATCTGAAAACGGCTGTGGCGCTGAAGTTGCCTGTGAATGTGGAGTTGGTGGCATGTGAAACCCGCATGTGGAGCATTCGTTTGTGTGGGATGCTCTACCAGGTTCATTCCTAGATAATGCACTCAAAGGGCACTAAGCATAGAGTGTGAAAACTGAGTTTCCTTGAGAGCTGCTTGGAAGCCTGATGGTGTGTGAAGTTAGTGAGCCAAATGGAGTTGTTCTCCCACAAGAACCACTCGGCTGATCCTTCTTCAATATGCCCTTCACCAACATGCAGTGTTTCCTTGATTGAATTAGCTCTCACACCAATATTTGCGTCTAGAGCCTTTGCATTGAGGGCTATCTGAAAACGGCTGTGGCGCTGAAGTTGCCTGTGAATGTGGAGTTGGTGGCATGTGAAACCCGCATGTGGAGCATTCATTTGTGTGGGATGCTCTACCAGGTTCATTTCAGTCCTAGCCAAAGAAAGGGCACTAAGCATAGAGTGTGAAAACTGAGTTTCCTTGAGAGCTGCTTGGAAGCCTGATGGTGTGTGAAGTTAGTGAGCCAAATGGAGTTGTTCTCCCACAAGAACCACTCGGCTGATCCTTCTTCAATATGCCCTTCACCAACATGCAGTGTTTCCTTGATTGAATTAGCTCTCACACCAATATTTGCGTCTAGAGCCTTTGCATTGAGGGCTATCTGAAAACGGCTGTGGCGCTGAAGTTGCCTGTGAATGTGGAGTTGGTGGCATGTGAAACCCGCATGTGGAGCATTCGTTTGTGTGGGATGCTCTACCAGGTTCATTCCTAGATAATGCACTCAAAGGGCACTAAGCATAGAGTGTGAAAACTGAGTTTCCTTGAGAGCTGCTTGGAAGCCTGATGGTGTGTGACGTTAGTGAGCCAAATGGAGTTGTTCTCCCACAAGAACCACTCGGCTGATCCTTCTTCAATATGCCCTTCACCAACATGCAGTGTTTCCTTGATTGAATTAGCTCTCACACCAATATTTGCGTCTAGAGCCTTTGCATTGAGGGCTATCTGAAAACGGCTGTGGCGCTGAAGTTGCCTGTGAATGTGGAGTTGGTGGCATGTGAAACCCAAATGTGGAGCATTCGTTTGTGTGGGATGCTCTACCAGGTTCATTCCTAGATAATGCACTCAAAGGGCACTAAGCATAGAGTGTGAAAACTGAGTTTCCTTGAGAGCTGCTTGGAAGCCTGATGGTGTGTGAAGTTAGTGAGCCAAATGGAGTTGTTCTCCCACAAGAACCACTCGGCTGATCCTTCTTCAATATGCCCTTCACCAACATGCAGTGTTTCCTTGATTGAATTAGCTCTCACACCAATATTTGCGTCTAGAGCCTTTGCATTCAGGGCTATCTGAAAACGACTGTGGCGCTGAAGTTGCCTGTGAATGTGGAGTTGGTGGCATGTGAAACCCGCATGTGGAGCATTCGGTTGTGTGGGATGCTCTACCAGGTTCATTTCAGTCCTGGCCATACAAAGGGCACTAAGCATAGAGTGTGAAAACTGAGTTTCCTTGAGAGCTGCTTGGAAGCCTGATGGTGTGTGACGTTAGTGAGCCAAATGGAGTTGTTCTCCCACAAGAACCACTCGGCTGATCCTTCTTCAATATGCCCTTCACCAACATGCAGTGTTTCCTTGATTGAATTAGCTCTCACACCAATATTTGCGTCTAGAGCCTTTGCATTGAGGGCTATCTGAAAACGGCTGTGGCGCTGAAGTTGCCTGTGAATGTGGAGTTGGTGGCATGTGAAACCCGCATGTGGAGCATTCGTTTGTGTGGGATGCTGACCAAAATTCATTTCAGTCCTAGGCACTCAAACGGCACTAAGCATAGAGTGTGAAAACTGAGTTTCCTTGAGAGCTGCTTGGAAGCCTGATGGTGTGTGACGTTAGTGAGCCAAATGGAGTTGTTCTCCCACAAGAACCACTCGGCTGATCCTTCTTCAATATGCCCTTCACCAACATGCAGTGTTTCCTTGATTGAATTAACTCTCACACCAATATTTGCGTCTAGAGCCTTTGCATTGAGGGCTATCTGAAAACGGCTGTGGCGCTGAAGTTGCCTGTGAATGTGGAGTTGGTGGCATGTGAAACCCGCATGTGGAGCATTCGTTTATGTGGGATGCTCTCCAAGCTTCATTTCAATCCTAGGCCCTCAAACGGCACTAAGCATAGAGTGTGAAAACTGAGTTTCCTTGAGAGCTGCTTGGAAGCCTGATGGTGTGTGACGTTAGTGAGCCAAATGGAGTTGTTCTCCCACAAGAACCACTCGGCTGATCCTCCTTCAATATGCCCTTCACCAACATGCAGTGTTTCCTTGATTGAATTAGCTCTCACACCAATATTTGCGTCTAGAGCCTTTGCATTGAGGGCTATCTGAAAACGGCTGTGGCGCTGAAGTTGCCTGTGAATGTGGAGTTGGTGGCATGTGAAACCCGCATGTGGAGCATTCGTTTGTGTGGGATGCTGACCAAACTTCATTTCAGTCCTAGGCACTCAAAGGGCACTAAGCATAGAGTGTGAAAACTGAGTTTCCTTGAGAGCTGCTTGGAAGCCTGATGGTGTGTGAAGTTAGTGAGCCAAATGGAGTTGTTCTCCCACAAGAACCACTCGGCTGATCCTTCTTCAATATGCCCTTCACCAACATGCAGTGTTTCCTTGATTGAATTAGCTCTCACACCAATATTTGCGTCTAGAGCCTTTGCATTGAGGGCTATCTGAAAACGGCTGTGGCGCTGAAGTTGCCTGTGAATGTGGAGTTGGTGGCATGTGAAACCCGCATGTGGAGCATTCGTTTGTGTGGGATGCTCTACCAGGTTCATTCCTAGATAATGCACTCAAAGGGCACTAAGCATAGAGTGTGAAAACTGAGTTTCCTTGAGAGCTGCTTGGAAGCCTGATGGTGTGTGACGTTAGTGAGCCAAATGGAGTTGTTCTCCCACAAGAACCACTCGGCTGATCCTTCTTCAATATGCCCTTCACCAACATGCAGTGTTTCCTTGATTGAATTAGCTCTCACACCAATATTTGCGTCTAGAGCCTTTGCTTTGAGGGCTATCTGAAAACGGCTGTGGCGCTGAAGTTGCCTGTGAATGTGGAGTTGGTGGCATGTGAAACCCGCATGTGGAGCATTCGGTTGTGTGGGATGCTGACCAAAATTCATTTCAGTCCTAGGCACTCAAAGGGCACTAAGCATAGAGTGTGAAAACTGAGTTTCCTTGAGAGCTGCTTGGAAGCCTGATGGTGTGTGAAGTTAGTGAGCCAAATGGAGTTGTTCTCCCACAAGAACCACTCGCCTGATTCTTCTTCAATATGCCCTTCACCAACATGCAGTGTTTCCTTGATTGAATTAGCTCTCACACCAATATTTGCGTCTAGAGCCTTTGCTTTGAGGGCTATCTGAAAACGGCTGTGGCGCTGAAGTTGCCTGTGAATGTGGAGTTGGTGGCATGTGAAACCCGCATGTAGAGCATTCGTTTGTGTGGGATGCTCTACCAGGTTCATTCCTAGATAATGCACTCAAAGGGCACTAAGCATAGAGTGTGAAAACTGAGTTTCCTTGAGAGCTGCTTGGAAGCCTGATGGTGTGTGAAGTTAGTGAGCCAAATGGAGTTGTTCTCCCACAAGGACCACTCGGCTGATCCTTCTTCAATATGCCCTTCACCAACATGCAGTGTTTCCTTGATTGAATTAACTCTCACACCAATATTTGCGTCTAGAGCCTTTGCATTGAGGGCTATCTGAAAACGGCTGTGGCGCTGAAGTTGCCTGTGAATGTGGAGTTGGTGGCATGTGAAACCCGCATGTGGAGCATTCGTTTGTGTGGGATGCTCTACCAGGTTCATTTCAGTCCTAGCCATACAATGGGCACTAAGCAGAGAGTGTGAAAACTGAGTTTCTTGAGAGCTGCTTGGAAGCCTGATGGTGTGTGACGTTAGTGAGCCAAATGGAGTTGTTCTCCCACAAGAACCACTCGGCTGATCCTTCTTCAATATGCCCTTCACCAACATGCAGTGTTTCCTTGATTGATTTAGCTCTCACACCAATATTTGCGTCTAGAGCCTTTGCTTTGAGGGCTATCTGAAAACGGCTGTGGCGCTGAAGTTGCCTGTGAATGTGGAGTTGGTGGCATGTGAAACCCGCATGTGGAGCATTCGGTTGTGTGGGATGCTGACCAAAATTCATTTCAGTCCTAGGCACTCAAAGGGCACTAAGCATAGAGTGTGAAAACTGAGTTTCCTTGAGAGCTGCTTGGAAGCCTGATGGTGTGTGAAGTTAGTGAGCCAAATGGAGTTGTTCTCCCACAAGAACCACTCGCCTGATTCTTCTTCAATATGCCCTTCACCAACATGCAGTGTTTCCTTGATTGAATTAGCTCTCACACCAATATTTGCGTCTAGAGCCTTTGCTTTGAGGGCTATCTGAAAACGGCTGTGGCGCTGAAGTTGCCTGTGAATGTGGAGTTGGTGGCATGTGAAACCCGCATGTGGAGCATTCGTTTGTGTGGGATGCTCTACCAGGTTCATTCCTAGATAATGCACTCAAAGGGCACTAAGCATAGAGTGTGAAAACTGAGTTTCCTTGAGAGCTGCTTGGAAGCCTGATGGTGTGTGAAGTTAGTGAGCCAAATGGAGTTGTTCTCCCACAAGGACCACTCGGCTGATCCTTCTTCAATATGCCCTTCACCAACATGCAGTGTTTCCTTGATTGAATTAACTCTCACACCAATATTTGCGTCTAGAGCCTTTGCATTGAGGGCTATCTGAAAACGGCTGTGGCGCTGAAGTTGCCTGTGAATGTGGAGTTGGTGGCATGTGAAACCCGCATGTGGAGCATTCGTTTGTGTGGGATGCTCTACCAGGTTCATTTCAGTCCTAGCCATACAATGGGCACTAAGCAGAGAGTGTGAAAACTGAGTTTCCTTGAGAGCTGCTTGGAAGCCTGATGGTGTGTGACGTTAGTGAGCCAAATGGAGTTGTTCTCCCACAAGAACCACTCGGCTGATCCTTCTTCAATATGCCCTTCACCAACATGCAGTGTTTCCTTGATTGATTTAGCTCTCACACCAATATTTGCGTCTAGAGCCTTTGCTTTGAGGGCTATCTGAAAACGGCTGTGGCGCTGAAGTTGCCTGTGAATGTGGAGTTGGTGGCATGTGAAACCCGCATGTGGAGCATTCGGTTGTGTGGGATGCTGACCAAAATTCATTTCAGTCCTAGGCACTCAAAGGGCACTAAGCATAGAGTGTGAAAACTGAGTTTCCTTGAGAGCTGCTTGGAAGCCTGATGGTGTGTGAAGTTAGTGAGCCAAATGGAGTTGTTCTCCCACAAGAACCACTCGCCTGATTCTTCTTCAATATGCCCTTCACCAACATGCAGTGTTTCCTTGATTGAATTAGCTCTCACACCAATATTTGCGTCTAGAGCCTTTGCTTTGAGGGCTATCTGAAAACGGCTGTGGCGCTGAAGTTGCCTGTGAATGTGGAGTTGGTGGCATGTGAAACCCGCATGTGGAGCATTCGTTTGTGTGGGATGCTCTACCAGGTTCATTCCTAGATAATGCACTCAAAGGGCACTAAGCATAGAGTGTGAAAACTGAGTTTCCTTGAGAGCTGCTTGGAAGCCTGATGGTGTGTGAAGTTAGTGAGCCAAATGGAGTTGTTCTCCCACAAGGACCACTCGGCTGATCCTTCTTCAATATGCCCTTCACCAACATGCAGTGTTTCCTTGATTGAATTAACTCTCACACCAATATTTGCGTCTAGAGCCTTTGCATTGAGGGCTATCTGAAAACGGCTGTGGCGCTGAAGTTGCCTGTGAATGTGGAGTTGGTGGCATGTGAAACCCGCATGTGGAGCATTCGTTTGTGTGGGATGCTCTACCAGGTTCATTTCAGTCCTAGCCATACAATGGGCACTAAGCAGAGAGTGTGAAAACTGAGTTTCCTTGAGAGCTGCTTGGAAGCCTGATGGTGTGTGACGTTAGTGAGCCAAATGGAGTTGTTCTCCCACAAGAACCACTCGGCTGATCCTTCTTCAATATGCCCTTCACCAACATGCAGTGTTTCCTTGATTGAATTAGCTCTCACACCAATATTTGCGTCTAGAGCCTTTGCTTTGAGGGCTATCTGAAAACGGCTGTGGCGCTGAAGTTGCCTGTGAATGTGGAGTTGGTGGCATGTGAAACCCGCATGTGGAGCATTCGTTTGTGTGGGATGCTCTACCAGGTTCATTCCTAGATAATGCACTCAAAGGGCACTAAGCATAGAGTGTGAAAACTGAGTTTCCTTGAGAGCTGCTTGGAAGCCTGATGGTGTGTGAAGTTAGTGAGCCAAATGGAGTTGTTCTCCCACAAGAACCACTCGGCTGATCCTTCTTCAATATGCCCTTCACCAACATGCAGTGTTTCCTTGATTGAATTAGCTCTCACACCAATATTTGCGTCTAGAGCCTTTGCATTGAGGGCTATCTGAAAACGGCTGTGGCGCTGAATTTGCCTGTGAATGTGGAGTTGGTGGCATGTGAAACCCGCATGTGGAGCATTCGTTTATGTGGGATGCTCTCCAAGCTTCATTTCAGTCCTAGGCACTCAAAGGGCACTAAGCATAGAGTGTGAAAACTGAGTTTCCTTGAGAGCTGCTTGGAAGCCTGATGGTGTGTGAAGTTAGTGAGCCAAATGGAGTTGTTCTCCCACAAGAACCACTCGGCTGATCCTTCTTCAATATGCCCTTCACCAACATGCAGTGTTTCCTTGATTGAATTAACTCTCACACCAATGTTTGCGTCTAGAGCCTTTGCATTGAGGGCTATCTGAAAACGGCCGTGGCGCTGAAGTTGCCTGTGAATGTGGAGTTGGTGGCATGTGAAACCCGCATGTGGAGCATTCGTTTGTGTGGGATGCTCTACCAGGTTCATTTCAGTCATAGCCAAAGAAAGGGCACTAAGCATAGAGTGTGAAAACTGAGTTTCCTTGAGAGCTGCTTGGAAGCCTGATGGTGTGTGAAGTTAGTGAGCCAAATGGAGTTGTTCTCCCACAAGAACCACTCGGCTGATCCTTCTTCAATATGCCCTTCACCAACATGCAGTGTTTCCTTGATTGAATTAGCTCTCACACCAATATTTGCGTCTAGAGCCTTTGCTTTGAGGGCTATCTGAAAACGGCTGTGGCGCTGAAGTTGCGAGTGAATGTGGAGTTGGTGGCATGTGAAACCCGCATGTGGAGCATTCGTTTGTGTGGGATGCTCTACCAGGTTCATTTCAGTCCTAGGCATACAAAGGGCACTAAGCATAGAGTGTGAAAACTGAGTTTCCTTGAGAGCTGCTTGGAAGCCTGATGGTGTGTGAAGTTAGTGAGCCAAATGGAGTTGTTCTCCCACAAGAACCACTCGGCTGATCCTTCTTCAATATGCCCTTCACCAACATGCAGTGTTTCCTTGATTGAATTAGCTCTCACACCAATATTTGCGTCTAGAGCCTTTGCATTGAGGGCTATCTGAAAACGGCTGTGGCGCTGAAGTTGCCTGTGAATGTGGAGTTGGTGGCATGTGAAACCCGCATGTGGAGCATTCGTTTGTGTGGGATGCTCTACCAGGTTCATTTCAGTCCTAGCCATACAAAGGGCACTAAGCATAGAGTGTGAAAACTGAGTTTCCTTGAGAGCTGCTTGGAAGCCTGATGGTGTGTGAAGTTAGTGAGCCAAATGGAGTTGTTCTCCCACAAGAACCACTCGGCTGATCCTTCTTCAATATGCCCTTCACCAACATGCAGTGTTTCCTTGATTGAATTAGCTCTCACACCAATATTTGCATCTAGAGCCTTTGCTTTGAGGGCTATCTGAAAACGGCTGTGGCGCTGAAGTTGCCTGTGAATGTGGAGTTGGTGGCATGTGAAACCCGCATGTAGAGCATTCGTTTCTGTGGGATGCTCTACCAGGTTCATTCCTAGATAATGCACTCAAAGGGCACTAAGCATAGAGTGTGAAAACTGAGTTTCCTTGAGAACTGCTTGGAAGCCTGATGGTGTGTGAAGTTAGTGAGCCAAATGGAGTTGTTCTCCCACAAGAACCACTCGGCTGATCCTTCTTCAATATGCCCTTCACCAACATGCAGTGTTTCCTTGATTGAATTAGCTCTCACACCAATATTTGCGTCTAGAGCCTTTTCATTGAGGGCTATTTGAAAACGGCTGTGGCGCTGAAGTTGCCTGTGAATGTGGAGTTGGTGGCATGTGAAACCCGCATGTGGAGCATTCGTTTGTGTGGGATGCTCTACCAGGTTCATTTCAGTCATAGCCAAGGAAAGGGCACTAAGCATAGAGTGTGAAAACTGAGTTTCCTTGAGAGCTGCTTGGAAGCCTGATGGTGTGTGAAGTTAGTGAGCCAAATGGAGTTGTTCTCCCACAAGGACCACTCGGCTGATCCTTCTTCAATATGCCCTTCACCAACATGCAGTGTTTCCTTGATTGAATTAACTCTCACACCAATATTTGCGTCTAGAGCCTTTGCATTGAGGGCTATCTGAAAACGGCTGTGGCGCTGAAGTTGCCTGTGAATGTGGAGTTGGTGGCATGTGAAACCCGCATGTGGAGCATTCGTTTGTGTGGGATGCTCTACCAGGTTCATTTCAGTCCTAGCCATACAATGGGCACTAAGCAGAGAGTGTGAAAACTGAGTTTCCTTGAGAGCTGCTTGGAAGCCTGATGGTGTGTGACGTTAGTGAGCCAAATGGAGTTGTTCTCCCACAAGAACCACTCGGCTGATCCTTCTTCAATATGCCCTTCACCAACATGCAGTGTTTCCTTGATTGAATTAGCTCTCACACCAATATTTGCGTCTAGAGCCTTTGCTTTGAGGGCTATCTGAAAACGGCTGTGGCGCTGAAGTTGCCTGTGAATGTGGAGTTGGTGGCATGTGAAACCCGCATGTGGAGCATTCGTTTGTGTGGGATGCTCTACCAGGTTCATTCCTAGATAATGCACTCAAAGGGCACTAAGCATAGAGTGTGAAAACTGAGTTTCCTTGAGAGCTGCTTGGAAGCCTGATGGTGTGTGAAGTTAGTGAGCCAAATGGAGTTGTTCTCCCACAAGAACCACTCGGCTGATCCTTCTTCAATATGCCCTTCACCAACATGCAGTGTTTCCTTGATTGAATTAGCTCTCACACCAATATTTGCGTCTAGAGCCTTTGCATTGAGGGCTATCTGAAAACGGCTGTGGCGCTGAATTTGCCTGTGAATGTGGAGTTGGTGGCATGTGAAACCCGCATGTGGAGCATTCGTTTATGTGGGATGCTCTCCAAGCTTCATTTCAGTCCTAGGCACTCAAAGGGCACTAAGCATAGAGTGTGAAAACTGAGTTTCCTTGAGAGCTGCTTGGAAGCCTGATGGTGTGTGAAGTTAGTGAGCCAAATGGAGTTGTTCTCCCACAAGAACCACTCGGCTGATCCTTCTTCAATATGCCCTTCACCAACATGCAGTGTTTCCTTGATTGAATTAACTCTCACACCAATGTTTGCGTCTAGAGCCTTTGCATTGAGGGCTATCTGAAAACGGCTGTGGCGCTGAAGTTGCCTGTGAATGTGCAGTTGGTGGCATGTGAAACCCGCATGTGGAGCATTCGTTTGTGTGGGATGCTCTACCAGGTTCATTTCAGTCATAGCCAAAGAAAGGGCACTAAGCATAGAGTGTGAAAACTGAGTTTCCTTGAGAGCTGCTTGGAAGCCTGATGGTGTGTGACGTTAGTGAGCCAAATGGAGTTGTTCTCCCACAAGAACCACTCGGCTGATCCTTCTTCAATATGCCCTTCACCAACATGCAGTGTTTCCTTGATTGAATTAGCTCTCACACCAATATTTGCGTCTAGAGCCTTTGCATTGAGGGCTATCTGAAAACGGCTGTGGCGCTGAATTTGCCTGTGAATGTGGAGTTGGTGGCATGTGAAACCCGCATGTGGAGCATTCGTTTATGTGGGATGCTCTCCAAGCTTCATTTCAGTCCTAGGCACTCAAAGGGCACTAAGCATAGAGTGTGAAAACTGAGTTTCCTTGAGAGCTGCTTGGAAGCCTGATGGTGTGTGAAGTTAGTGAGCCAAATGGAGTTGTTCTCCCACAAGAACCACTCGGCTGATCCTTCTTCAATATGCCCTTCACCAACATGCAGTGTTTCCTTGATTGAATTAACTCTCACACCAATGTTTGCGTCTAGAGCCTTTGCATTGAGGGCTATCTGAAAACGGCTGTGGCGCTGAAGTTGCCTGTGAATGTGGAGTTGGTGGCATGTGAAACCCGCATGTGGAGCATTCGTTTGTGTGGGATGCTCTACCAGGTTCATTTCAGTCATAGCCAAAGAAAGGGCACTAAGCATAGAGTGTGAAAACTGAGTTTCCTTGAGAGCTGCTTGGAAGCCTGATGGTGTGTGAAGTTAGTGAGCCAAATGGAGTTGTTCTCCCACAAGAACCACTCGGCTGATCCTTCTTCAATATGCGCTTCACCAACATGCAGTGTTTCCTTGATTGAATTAGCTCTCACACCAATATTTGCGTCTAGAGCCTTTGCTTTGAGGGCTATCTGAAAACGGCTGTGGCGCTGAAGTTGCCTGTGAATGTGGAGTTGGTGGCATGTGAAACCCGCATGTGGAGCATTCGTTTGTGTGGGATGCTCTACCAGGTTCATTTCAGTCCTAGGCATACAAAGGGCACTAAGCATAGAGTGTGAAAACTGAGTTTCCTTGAGAGCTGCTTGGAAGCCTGATGGTGTGTGAAGTTAGTGAGCCAAATGGAGTTGTTCTCCCACAAGAACCACTCGGCTGATCCTTCTTCAATATGCCCTTCACCAACATGCAGTGTTTCCTTGATTGAATTAGCTCTCACACCAATATTTGCGTCTAGAGCCTTTGCATTCAGGGCTATCTGAAAACGGCCGTGGCGCTGAAGTTGCCTGTGAATGTGGAGTTGGTGGCATGTGAAACCCGCATGTGGAGCATTCGTTTGTGTGGGATGCTCTACCAGGTTCCTTTCAGTCCTAGCCAAAGAAAGGGCACTAAGCATAGAGTGTGAAAACTGAGTTTCCTTGAGAGCTGCTTGGAAGCCTGATGGTGTGTGAAGTTAGTGAGCCAAATGGAGTTGTTCTCCCACAAGAACCACTCGGCTGATCCTTCTTCAATATGCCCTTCACCAACATGCAGTGTTTCCTTGATTGAATTAGCTCTCACACCAATATTTGCGTCTAGAGCCTTTGCTTTGAGGGCTATCTGAAAACGGCTGTGGCGCTGAAGTTGCCTGTGAATATGGAGTTGGTGGCATGTGAAACCCGCATGTGGAGCATTCGTTTGTGTGGGATGCTCTACCAGGTTCATTTCAGTCATAGCCATACAAAGGGCACTAAGCATAGAGTGTGAAAACTGAGTTTCCTTGAGAGCTGCTTGGAAGCCTGATGGTGTGTGAAGTTAGTGAGCCAAATGGAGTTGTTCTCCCACAAGAACCACTCGGCTGATCCTTCTTCAATATGCCCTTCACCAACATGCAGTGTTTCCTTGATTGAATTAGCTCTCACACCAATATTTGCGTCTAGAGCCTTTGCATTGAGGGCTATCTGAAAACGGCTGTGGCGCTGAAGTTGCCTGTGAATGTGGAGTTGGTGGCATGTGAAACCCGCATGTGGAGCATTCGTTTGTGTGGGATGCTCTACCAGGTTCATTTCAGTCCTAGGCATACAAAGGGCACTAAGCATAGAGTGTGAAAACTGAGTTTCCTTGAGAGCTGCTTGGAAGCCTGATGGTGTGTGAAGTTAGTGAGCCAAATGGAGTTGTTCTCCCACAAGAACCACTCGGCTGATCCTTCTTCAATATGCCCTTCACCAACATGCAGTGTTTCCTTGATTGAATTAGCTCTCACACCAATATTTGCGTCTAGAGCCTTTGCATTGAGGGCTATCTGAAAACGGCTGTGGCGCTGAAGTTGCCTGTGAATGTGGAGTTGGTGGCATGTGAAACCCGCATGTGGAGCATTCGTTTGTGTGGGATGCTCTACCAGGTTCATTCCTAGATAATGCACTCAAAGGGCACTAAGCCTAGAGTGTGAAAACTGAGTTTCCTTGAGAGCTGCTTGGAAGCCTGATGGTGTGTGACGTTAGTGAGCCAAATGGAGTTGTTCTCCCACAAGAACCACTCGGCTGATCCTTCTTCAATATGCCCTTCACCAACATGCAGTGTTTCCTTGATTGAATTAGCTCTCACACCAATATTTTCGTCTAGAGCCTTTGCATTGAGGGCTATCTGAAAACGGCTGTGGCGCTGAATTTGCCTGTGAATGTGGAGTTGGT
The DNA here is from genome assembly GCF_030435755.1 of Ochotona princeps. Lineage (NCBI taxonomy): Eukaryota > Metazoa > Chordata > Mammalia > Lagomorpha > Ochotonidae > Ochotona > Ochotona princeps. Next base: position 2,204 of record NW_026700858.1, on the reverse strand, counting down.
GGCATGTGAAACCCGCATGTGGAGCATTCGTTTATGTGTGATGCTCTCCAAGCTTCATTTCAGTCCTAGGCACTCAAAGGGCACTAAGCATAGAGTGTGAAAACTGAGTTTCCTTGAGAGCTGCTTGGAAGCCTGATGGTGTGTGAAGTTAGTGAGCCAAATGGAGTTGTTCTCCCACAAGAACCACTCGGCTGATCCTTCTTCAATATGCCCTTCACCAACATGCAGTGTTTCCTTGATTGAATTAACTCTCACACCAATGTTTGCGTCTAGAGCCTTTGCATTGAGGGCTATCTGAAAACGGCTGTGGCGCTGAAGTTGCCTGTGAATGTGGAGTTGGTGGCATGTGAAACCCGCATGTGGAGCATTCGTTTGTGTGGGATGCTCTACCAGGTTCTTTTCAGTCATAGCCAAAGAAAGGGCACTAAGCATAGAGTGTGAAAACTGAGTTTCCTTGAGAGCTGCTTGGAAGCCTGATGGTGTGTGAAGTTAGTGAGCCAAATGGAGTTGTTCTCCCACAAGAACCACTCGGCTGATCCTTCTTCAATATGCCCTTCACCAACATGCAGTGTTTCCTTGATTGAATTAGCTCTCACACCAATATTTGCGTCTAGAGCCTTTGCTTTGAGGGCTATCTGAAAACGGCTGTGGCGCTGAAGTTGCCTGTGAATGTGGAGTTGGTGGCATGTGAAACCCGCATGTGGAGCATTCGTTTGTGTGGGATGCTCTACCAGGTTCATTTCAGTCCTAGGCATACAAAGGGCACTAAGCATAGAGTGTGAAAACTGAGTTTCCTTGAGAGCTGCTTGGAAGCCTGATGGTGTGTGAAGTTAGTGAGCCAAATGGAGTTGTTCTCCCACAAGAACCACTCGGCTGATCCTTCTTCAATATGCCCTTCACCAACATGCAGTGTTTCCTTGATTGAATTAGCTCTCACACCAATATTTGCGTCTAGAGCCTTTGCATTCAGGGCTATCTGAAAACGGCTGTGGCGCTGAAGTTGCCTGTGAATGTGGAGTTGGTGGCATGTGAAACCCGCATGTGGAGCATTCGTTTGTGTGGGATGCTCTACCAGGTTCATTCCTAGATAATGCACTCAAAGGGCACTAAGCATAGAGTGTGAAAACTGAGTTTCCTTGAGAGCTGCTTGGAAGCCTGATGGTGTGTGAAGTTAGTGAGCCAAATGGAGTTGTTCTCCCACAAGAACCACTCGGCTGATCCTTCTTCAATATGCCCTTCACCAACATGCAGTGTTTCCTTGATTGAATTAGCTCTCACACCAATATTTGCGTCTAGAGCCTTTGCATTGAGGGCTATCTGAAAACGGCTGTGGCGCTGAAGTTGCCTGTGAATGTGGAGTTGGTGGCATGTGAAACCCGCATGTGGAGCATTCGTTTGTGTGGGATGCTCTACCAGGTTCATTCCTAGATAATGCACTCAAAGGGCACTAAGCATAGAGTGTGAAAACTGAGTTTCCTTGAGAGCTGCTTGGAAGCCTGATGGTGTGTGAAGTTAGTGAGCCAAATGGAGTTGTTCTCCCACAAGAACCACTCGGCTGATCCTTCTTCAATATGCCCTTCACCAACATGCAGTGTTTCCTTGATTGAATTAGCTCTCACACCAATATTTGCGTCTAGAGCCTTTGCATTGAGGGCTATCTGAAAACGGCTGTGGCGCTGAAGTTGCCTGTGAATGTGGAGTTGGTGGCATGTGAAACCCGCATGTGGAGCATTCGTTTGTGTGGGATGCTCTACCAGGTTCATTTCAGTCCTGGCCATACAAAGGGCACTAAGCAGAGAGTGTGAAAACTGAGTTTCCTTGAGAGCTGCTTGGAAGCCTGATGGTGTGTGAAGTTAGTGAGCCAAATGGAGTTGTTCTCCCACAAGAACCACTCGGCTGATCCTTCTTCAATATGCCCTTCACCAACATGCAGTGTTTCCTTGATTGAATTAGCTCTCACACCAATATTTGCGTCTAGAGCCTTTGCATTGAGGGCTATCTGAAAACGGCTGTGGCGCTGAAGTTGCCTGTGAATGTGGAGTTGGTGGCATGTGAAACCCGCATGTGGAGCATTCGTTTGTGTGGGATGCTCTAACAGGTTCATTCCTAGATAATGCACTCAAAGGGCACTAAGCATAGAGTGTGAAAACTGAGTTTCCTTGAGAGCTGCTTGGAAGCCTGATGGTGTGTGACGTTAGTGAGCA
>NW_026700857.1:0-52409 GCF_030435755.1 Ochotona princeps | reverse complement strand
TGGTGTGTGAAGTTAGTGAGCCAAATGGAGTTGTTCTCCCACAAGAACCACTCGGCTGATCCTTCTTCAATATGCCCTTCACCAACATGCAGTGTTTCCTTGATTGAATTAGCTCTCACACCAATATTTGCGTCTAGAGCCTTTGCATTGAGGGCTATCTGAAAACGGCTGTGGCGCTGAAGTTGCCTGTGAATGTGGAGTTGGTGGCATGTGAAACCCGCATGTGGAGCATTCGTTTGTGTGGGATGCTCTACCAGGTTCATTCCTAGATAATGCACTCAAAGGACACTAAGCATAGAGTGTGAAAACTGAGTTTCCTTGAGAGCTGCTTGGAAGCCTGATGGTGTGTGAAGTTAGTGAGCCAAATGGAGTTGTTCTCCCACAAGAACCACTCGGCTGATCCTTCTTCAATATGCCCTTCACCAACATGCAGTGTTTCCTTGATTGAATTAGCTCTCACACCAATATTTGCGTCTAGAGCCTTTGCATTGAGGGCTATCTGAAAACGGCTGTGGCGCTGAAGTTGCCTGTGAATGTGGAGTTGGTGGCATGTGAAACCCGCATGTGGAGCATTCGTTTGTGTGGGATGCTCTACCAGGTTCATTCCTAGATAATGCACTCAAAGGGCACTAAGCATAGAGTGTGAAAACTGAGTTTCCTTGAGAGCTGCTTGGAAGCCTGATGGTGTGTGAAGTTAGTGAGCCAAATGGAGTTGTTCTCCCACAAGAACCACTCGGCTGATCCTTCTTCAATATGCCCTTCACCAACATGCAGTGTTTCCTTGATTGAATTAGCTCTCACACCAATATTTGCGTCTAGAGCCTTTGCATTGAGGGCTATCTGAAAACGGCTGTGGCGCTGAAGTTGCCTGTGAATGTGGAGTTGGTGGCATGTGAAAGCCGCATGTGGAGCATTCGTTTGTGTGGGATGCTCTACCAGGTTCATTCCTAGATAATGCACTCAAAGGGCACTAAGCATAGAGTGTGAAAACTGAGTTTCCTTGAGAGCTGCTTGGAAGCCTGATGGTGTGTGAAGTTAGTGAGCCAAATGGAGTTGTTCTCCCACAAGAACCACTCGGCTGATTATTCTTCAATATGCCCTTCACCAACATGCAGTGTTTCCTTGATTGAATTAGCTCTCACACAAATATTTGCGTCTAGAGCCTTTGCATTGAGGGCTATCTGAAAATGGCTGTGGTGCTGAAGTTGCCTGTGAATGTGGAGTTGGTGGCATGTGAAAGCCGCATGTGGAGCATTCGTTTGTGTGGGATGCCCTACCAGGTTCATTCCTAGATAATGCATTCAATGGGCACCAACATAGAGTGTGAAAACTGAGTTTCCTTGAGAGCTGCTTGGAAGCCTGATGGTGTGTGAAGTTAGTGAGCCAAATGGAGTTGTTCTCCCACAAGAACCACTCGGCTGATCCTTCTTCAATATGCCCTTCACCAACATGCAGTGTTTCCTTGATTGAATTAGCTCTCACACCAATATTTGCGTCTAGAGCCTTTGCATTGAGGGCTTTCTGAAAATGGCTGTGGCGCTGAAGTTGCCTGTGAATGTGGAGTTGGTGGCATGTGAAACCCGCATGTGGAGCATTCGTTTGTGTGGGATGCTCTACCAGGTTCATTCCTAGATAATGCACTCAAAGGGCACTAAGCATAGAGTGTGAAAACTGAGTTTCCTTGAGAGCTGCTTGGAAGCCTGATGGTGTGTGAAGTTAGTGAGCCAAATGGAGTTGTTCTCCCACAAGAACCACTCGGCTGATTCTTCTTCAATATGCCCTTCACCAACATGCAGTGTTTCCTTGATTGAATTAGCTCTCACACCAATATTTGATTCTAGAGCCTTTGCATTGAGGGCTATCTGAAAACGGCTGTGGCGCTGAAGTTGCCTGTGAATGTGGAGTTGGTGGCATGTGAAAGCCGCATGTGGAGCATTCGTTTGTGTGGGATGCTCTACCAGGTTCATTCCTAGATAATGCACTCAAAGGGCACTAAGCATAGAGTGTGAAAACTGAGTTTCCTTGAGAGCTGCTTGGAAGCCTGATGGTGTGTGTAGTTAGTGAGCCAAATGGAGTTGTTCTCCCACAAGAACCACTCGACTGATCCTTCTTCAATATGCCCTTCACCAACATGCAGTGTTTCCTTGATTGAATTAGCTCTCACACCAATATTTGCGTCTAGAGCCTTTGCATTGAGGGCTATCTGAAAACGGCTGTGGCGCTGAAGTTGCCTGTGAATGTGGAGTTGGTGGCATGTGAAACCCGCATGTGGAACATTCGTTTGTGTGGGATGCTCTACCAGGTTCATTGCAGTCCTAGCCATGCAAAGGGCACTAAGCATAGAGTGTGAAAACTGAGTTTCCTTGAGAGCTGCTTGGAAGCCTGATGGTGTGTGAAGTTAGTGAGCCAAATGGAGTTGTTCTCCCACAAGAACCACTCGGCTGATCCTTCTTCAATATGCCCTTCACCAACATGCAGTGTTTCCTTGATTGAATTAGCTCTCACACCAATATTTGCGTCTAGAGCCTTTGCATTGAGGGCTATCTGAAAACGGCTGTGGCGCTGAAGTTGCCTGTGAATGTGGAGTTGGTGGCATGTGACACCCGCATGTGGAGCATTCGTTTGTGTGGGATGCTCTACCAGGTTCATTCCTAGATAATGCATTCAATGGGCACCAAACATAGAGTGTGAAAACTGAGTTTCCTTGAGAGCTGCTTGGAAGCCTGATGGTGTGTGAAGTTAGTGAGCCAAATGGAGTTGTTCTCCCACAAGAACCACTCGGCTGATCCTTCTTCAATATGCCCTTCACCAACATGCAGTGTTTCCTTGATTGAATTAGCTCTCACACCAATATTTGCGTCTAGAGCCTTTGCATTGAGGGCTATCTGAAAACGGCTGTGGCGCTGAAGTTGCCTGTGAATGTGGAGTTGGTGGCATGTGAAACCCGCATGTGGAGCATTCGTTTGTGTGGGATGCTCTACCAGGTTAATTTCAGTCCTAGCCATACAAAGGGCACTAAGCATAGAGTGTGAAAACTGAGTTTCCTTGAGAGCTGCTTGGAAGCCTGATGGTGTGTGAAGTTAGTGAGCCAAATGGAGTTGTTCTCCCACAAGAACCACTCGGCTGATCCTTCTTCAATATGCCCTTCACCAACATGCAGTGTTTCCTTGATTGAATTAGCTCTCACACCAATATTTGCGTCTAGAGCCTTTGCATTGAGGGCTATCTGAAAACGGCTGTGGCGATGAAGTTGCCTGTGAATGTGGAGTTGGTGGCATGTGAAACCCGCATGTGGAGCATTCGTTTGTGTGGGATGCTCTACCAGGTTCATTCCTAGATAATGCATTCAATGGGCACCAAACATAGAGTGTGAAAACTGAAGTTTCCTTGAGAGCTGCTTGGAAGCCTGATGGTGTGTGAAGTTAGTGAGCCAAATGGAGTTGTTCTCCCACAAGAACCACTCGGCTGATCCTTCTTCAATATGCCCTTCACCAACATGCAGTGTTTCCTTGATTGAATTAGCTCTCACACCAATATTTGCGTCTAGAGCCTTTGCATTGAGGGCTATCTGAAAACGGCTGTGGCGCTGAAGTTGCCTGTGAATGTGGAGTTGGTGGCATGTGAAACCCGCATGTGGAGCATTCGTTTGTGTGGGATGCTCTACCAGGTTAATTTCAGTCCTAGCCATACAAAGGGCACTAAGCATAGAGTGTGAAAACTGAGTTTCCTTGAGAGCTGCTTGGAAGCCTGATGGTGTGTGAAGTTAGTGAGCCAAATGGAGTTGTTCTCCCACAAGAACCACTCGGCTGATCCTTCTTCAATATGCCCTTCACCAACATGCAGTGTTTCCTTGATTGAATTAGCTCTCACACCAATATTTGCGTCTAGAGCCTTTGCATTGAGGGCTATCTGAGAATGGCTGTGGCGCTGAAGTTGCCTGTGAATGTGGAGTTGGTGGCATGTGAAACCCGCATGTGGAGCATTCGTTTGTGTGGGATGCTCTACCAGGTTCATTCCTAGATAATGCACTCAAAGGGCACTAAGCATCGAGTGTGAAAACTGAGTTTCCTTAAGAGCTGCTTGGAAGCCTGATGGTGTGTGAAGTTAGTGAGCCAAATGGAGTTGTTCTCCCACAAGAACCACTCGGCTGATCCTTCTTCAATATGCCCTTCACCAACATGCAGTGTTTCCTTGATTGAATTAGCTCTCACACCAATATTTGCGTCTAGAGCCTTTGCATTGAGGGCTATCTGAAAACGGCTGTGGCGCTGAAGTTGCCTGTGAATGTGGAGTTATTGGCATGTGAAACCCGCATGTGGAGCATTCGTTTGTGTGGGATGCTCTACCAGGTTCATTCCTAGATAATGCACTCAAAGGGCACTAAGCATAGAGTGTGAAAACTGAGTTTCCTTGAGAGCTGCTTGGAAGCCTGATGGTGTGTGAAGTTAGTGAGCCAAATGGAGTTGTTCTCCCACAAGAACCACTCGGCTGATTCTTCTTCAATATGCCCTTCACCAACATGCAGTGTTTCCTTGATTGAATTAGCTCTCACACCAATATTTGCGTCTAGAGCCTTTGCATTGAGGGCTATCTGAAAACGGCTGTGGCGCTGAAGTTGCCTGTGAATGTGGAGTTGGTGGCATGTGAAACCCGCATGTGGAGCATTCGTTTGTGTGGGATGCTCTACCAGGTTCATTCCTAGATAATGCACTCAAAGGGCACTAAGCATAGAGTGTGAAAACTGAGTTTCCTTGAGAGCTGCTTGGAAGCCTGATGGTGTGTGTAGTTAGTGAGCCAAATGGAGTTGTTCTCCCACAAGAACCACTCGGCTGATCCTTCTTCAATATGCCCTTCACCAACATGCAGTGTTTCCTTGATTGAATTAGCTCTCACACCAATATTTGCGTCTAGAGCCTTTGCATTGAGGGCTATCTGAAAACGGCTGTGGCGCTGAAGTTGCCTGTGAATGTGGAGTTGGTGGCATGTGAAACCCGCATGTGGAACATTCGTTTGTGTGGGATGCTCTACCAGGTTCATTGCAGTCCTAGCCATGCAAAGGGCACTAAGCATAGAGTGTGAAAACTGAGTTTCCTTGAGAGCTGCTTGGAAGCCTGATGGTGTGTGAAGTTAGTGAGCCAAATGGAGTTGTTCTCCCACAAGAACCACTCGGCTGATCCTTCTTCAATATGCCCTTCACCAACATGCAGTGTTTCCTTGATTGAATTAGCTCTCACACCAATATTTGCGTCTAGAGCCTTTGCATTGAGGGCTATCTGAAAACGGCTGTGGCGCTGAAGTTGCCTGTGAATGTGGAGTTGGTGGCATGTGACACCCGCATGTGGAGCATTCGTTTGTGTGGGATGCTCTACCAGGTTCATTCCTAGATAATGCATTCAATGGGCACCAAACATAGAGTGTGAAAACTGAGTTTCCTTGAGAGCTGCTTGGAAGCCTGATGGTGTGTGAAGTTAGTGAGCCAAATGGAGTTGTTCTCCCACAAGAACCACTCGGCTGATCCTTCTTCAATATGCCCTTCACCAACATGCAGTGTTTCCTTGATTGAATTAGCTCTCACACCAATATTTGCGTCTAGAGCCTTTGCATTGAGGGCTATCTGAAAACGGCTGTGGCGCTGAAGTTGCCTGTGAATGTGGAGTTGGTGGCATGTGAAACCCGCATGTGGAGCATTCGTTTGTGTGGGATGCTCTACCAGGTTAATTTCAGTCCTAGCCATACAAAGGGCACTAAGCATAGAGTGTGAAAACTGAGTTTCCTTGAGAGCTGCTTGGAAGCCTGATGGTGTGTGAAGTTAGTGAGCCAAATGGAGTTGTTCTCCCACAAGAACCACTCGGCTGATCCTTCTTCAATATGCCCTTCACCAACATGCAGTGTTTCCTTGATTGAATTAGCTCTCACACCAATATTTGCGTCTAGAGCCTTTGCATTGAGGGCTATCTGAAAACGGCTGTGGCGATGAAGTTGCCTGTGAATGTGGAGTTGGTGGCATGTGAAACCCGCATGTGGAGCATTCGTTTGTGTGGGATGCTCTACCAGGTTCATTAAATTCCTAGATAATGCATTCAATGGGCACCAAACATAGAGTGTGAAAACTGAGTTTCCTTGAGAGCTGCTTGGAAGCCTGATGGTGTGTGAAGTTAGTGAGCCAAATGGAGTTGTTCTCCCACAAGAACCACTCGGCTGATCCTTCTTCAATATGCCCTTCACCAACATGCAGTGTTTCCTTGATTGAATTAGCTCTCACACCAATATTTGCGTCTAGAGCCTTTGCATTGAGGGCTATCTGAAAACGGCTGTGGCGCTGAAGTTGCCTGTGAATGTGGAGTTGGTGGCATGTGAAACCCGCATGTGGAGCATTCGTTTGTGTGGGATGCTCTACCAGGTTAATTTCAGTCCTAGCCATACAAAGGGCACTAAGCATAGAGTGTGAAAACTGAGTTTCCTTGAGAGCTGCTTGGAAGCCTGATGGTGTGTGAAGTTAGTGAGCCAAATGGAGTTGTTCTCCCACAAGAACCACTCGGCTGATCCTTCTTCAATATGCCCTTCACCAACATGCAGTGTTTCCTTGATTGAATTAGCTCTCACACCAATATTTGCGTCTAGAGCCTTTGCATTGAGGGCTATCTGAGAATGGCTGTGGCGCTGAAGTTGCCTGTGAATGTGGAGTTGGTGGCATGTGAAACCCGCATGTGGAGCATTCGCTTGTGTGGGATGCTCTACCAGGTTCATTCCTAGATAATGCACTCAAAGGGCACTAAGCATCGAGTGTGAAAACTGAGTTTCCTTAAGAGCTGCTTGGAAGCCTGATGGTGTGTGAAGTTAGTGAGCCAAATGGAGTTGTTCTCCCACAAGAACCACTCGGCTGATCCTTCTTCAATATGCCCTTCACCAACATGCAGTGTTTCCTTGATTGAATTAGCTCTCACACCAATATTTGCGTCTAGAGCCTTTGCATTGAGGGCTATCTGAAAACGGCTGTGGCGCTGAATTTGCCTGTGAATGTGGAGTTGGTTGCATGTGAAACCCGCATGTGGAGCATTCGTTTGTGTGGGATGCTCTACCAGGTTCATTCCTAGATAATGCACTCAAAGGGCACTAAGCATCGAGTGTGAAAACTGAGTTTCCTTGAGAGCTGCTTGAAGCCTGATGGTGTGTGAAGTTAGTGAGCCAAATGGAGTTGTTCTCCCACAAGAACCACTCGGCTGATCCTTCTTCAATATGCCCTTCACCAACATGCAGTGTTTCCTTGATTGAATTAGCTCTCACACCAATATTTGCGTCTAGAGCCTTTGCATTGAGGGCTATCTGAAAACGGCTGTGGCGCTGAAGTTGCCTGTGAATGTGGAGTTGGTGGCATGTGAAACCCGCATGTGGAACATTCGTGTGTGTGGGATGCTCTACCAGGTTCATTTCAGTCCTAGCCATACAAAGGGCACTAAGCATCGAGTGTGAAAACTGAGTTTCCTTGAGAGCTGCTTGGAAGCCTGATGGTGTGTGAAGTTAGTGAGCCAAATGGAGTTGTTCTCCCACAAGAACCACTCGGCTGATCCTTCTTCAATATGCCCTTCACCAACATGCAGTGTTTCCTTGATTGAATTAGCTCTCACACCAATATTTGCGTCTAGAGCCTTTGCATTGAGGGCTATCTGAAAACGGCTGTGGCGCTGAAGTTGCCTGTGAATGTGGAGTTGGTGGCATGTGAAACCCGCATGTGGAGCATTCGTTTGTGTGGGATGCTCTACCAGGTTCATTCCTAGATAATGCATTCAATGGGCACCAAACATAGAGTGTGAAAACTGAGTTTCCTTGAGAGCTGCTTGGAAGCCTGATGGTGTGTGAAGTTAGTGAGCCAAATGGAGTTGTTCTCCCACAAGAACCACTCGGCTGATCCTTCTTCAATATGCCCTTCACCAACATGCAGTGTTTCCTTGATTGAATTAGCTCTCACACCAATATTTGCGTCTAGAGCCTTTGCATTGAGGGCTATCTGAAAACGGCTGTGGCGCTGAAGTTGCCTGTGAATGTGGAGTTGGTGGCATGTGAAACCCGCATGTGGAGCATTCGTTTGTGTGGGATGCTCTACCAGGTTCATTCCTAGATAATGCACTCAAAGGGCACTAAGCATAGAGTGTGAAAACTGAGTTTCCTTGAGAGCTGCTTGGAAGCCTGATGGTGTGTGAAGTTAGTGAGCCAAATGGAGTTGTTCTCCCACAAGAACCACTCGGCTGATTCTTCTTCAATATGCCCTTCACCAACATGCAGTGTTTCCTTGATTGAATTAGCTCTCACACCAATATTTGCGTCTAGAGCCTTTGCATTGAGGGCTATCTGAAAACGGCTGTGGCGCTGAAGTTGCCTGTGAATGTGGAGTTGGTGGCATGTGAAACCCGCATGTGGAGCATTCGTTTGTGTGGGATGCTCTACCAGGTTCATTCCTAGATAATGCACTCAAAGGGCACTAAGCATAGAGTGTGAAAACTGAGTTTCCTTGAGAGCTGCTTGGAAGCCTGATGGTGTGTGAAGTTAGTGAGCCAAATGGAGTTGTTCTCCCACAAGAACCACTCGGCTGATCCTTCTTCAATATGCCCTTCACCAACATGCAGTGTTTCCTTGATTGAATTAGCTCTCACACCAATATTTGCGTCTAGAGCCTTTGCATTGAGGGCTATCTGAAAACGGCTGTGGCGCTGAAGTTGCCTGTGAATGTGGAGTTGGTGGCATGTGAAACCCGCATATGGAGCATTCGTGTGTGTGGGATGCTCTACCAGGTTCATTTCCGTCCTAGCCATACAAAGGGCACTAAGCATAGAGTGTGAAAACTGAGTTTCCTTAAGAGCTGCTTGGAAGCCTGATGGTGTGTGAAGTTAGTGAGCCAAATGGAGTTGTTCTCCCACAAGAACCACTCGGCTGATCCTTCTTCAATATGCCCTTCACCAACATGCAGTGTTTCCTTGATTGAATTAGCTCTCACACCAATATTTGCGTCTAGAGCCTTTGCATTGAGGGCTATCTGAAAACGGCTGTGGCGCTGAAGTTGCCTGTGAATGTGGAGTTGGTGGCATGTGAAACCCGCATGTGGAGCATTCGTTTGTGTGGGATGCTCTACCAGGTTCATTCCTAGATAATGCACTCAAAGGGCACTAAGCATCGAGTGTGAAAACTGAGTTTCCTTGAGAGCTGCTTGGAAGCCTGATGGTGTGTGAAGTTAGTGAGCCAAATGGAGTTGTTCTCCCACAAGAACCACTCGGCTGATCCTTCTTCAATATGCCCTTCACCAACATGCAGTGTTTCCTTGATTGAATTAGCTCTCACACCAATATTTGCGTCTAGAGCCTTTGCATTGAGGGCTATCTGAAAACGGCTGTGGCGCTGAAGTTGCCTGTGAATGTGGAGTTGGTGGCATGTGAAACCCGCATGTGGAGCATTCGTTTGTGTGGGATGCTCTACCAGGTTCATTCCTAGATAATGCACTGAAAGGGCACTAAGCATAGAGTGTGAAAACTGAGTTTCCTTAAGAGCTGCTTGGAAGCCTGATGGTGTGTGAAGTTAGTGAGCCAAATGGAGTTGTTCTCCCACAAGAACCACTCGGCTGATCCTTCTTCAATATGCCCTTCACCAACATGCAGTGTTTCCTTGATTGAATTAGCTCTCACACCAATATTTGCGTCTAGAGCCTTTGCATTGAGGGCTATCTGAAAACGGCTGTGTCGCTGAAGTTGCCTGTGAATGTGGAGTTGGTGGCATGTGAAACCCGCATGTGGAACATTTGTTTGTGTGGGATGCTCTACCAGGTTCATTTCCGTCCTAGCCATACAAAGGGCACTAAGCATAGAGTGTGAAAACTGAGTTTCCTTGAGAGCTGCTTGGAAGCCTGATGGTGTGTGAAGTTAGTGAGCCAAATGGAGTTGTTCTCCCACAAGAACCACTCGGCTGATCCTTCTTCAATATGCCCTTCACCAACATGCAGTGTTTCCTTGATTGAATTAGCTCTTAAACCAATATTTGCGTCTAGAGCCTTTGCATTGAGGGCTATCTGAAAACGGCTGTGTCGCTGAAGTTGCCTGTGAATGTGGAGTTGGTGGCATGTGAAACCCGCATGTGGAGCATTCGTTTGTGTGGGATGCTCTACCAGGTTCATTCCTAGATAATGCATTCAATGGGCACCAAACATAGAGTGTGAAAACTGAGTTTCCTTGAGAGCTGCTTGGAAGCCTGATGGTGTGTGAAGTTAGTGAGCCAAATGGAGTTGTTCTCCCACAAGAACCACTCGGCTGGTCCTTCTTCAATATGCCCTTCACCAACATGCAGTGTTTCCTTGATTGAATTAGCTCTCACACCAATATTTGTATCTAGAGCCTTTGCATTGAGGGCTTTCTGAAAATGGCTGTGGCGCTGAAGTTGCCTGTGAATGTGGAGTTGGTGGCATGTGAAACCCGCATGTGGAGCATTCGTTTGTGTGGGATGCTCTACCAGGTTCATTCCTAGATAATGCTCTCAAAGGGCACTAAGCATAGAGTGTGAAAACTGAGTTTCCTTAAGAGCTGCTTGGAAGCCTGATGGTGTGTGAAGTTAGTGAGCCAAATGGAGTTGTTCTCCCACAAGAACCACTCGGCTGATCCTTCTTCAATATGCCCTTCACCAACATGCAGTGTTTCCTTGATTGAATTAGCTCTCACACCAATATTTGCGTCTAGAGCCTTTGCATTGAGGGCTATCTGAAAACGGCTGTGGCGCTGAAGTTGCCTGTGAATGTGGGGTTGGTGGCATGTGAAACCCGCATGTGGAGCATTCGTTTGTGTGGGATGCTCTACCAGGTTCATTTCCGTCCTAGCCATACAAAGGGCACTAAGCATAGAGTGTGAAAACTGAGTTTCCTTGAGAGCTGCTTGGAAGCCTGATGCTGTGTGTAGTGAGCCAAATGGAGTTGTTCTCCCACAAGAACCACTCGGCTGATCCTTCTTCAATATGCCCTTCACCAACATGCAGTGTTTCCTTGATTGAATTAGCTCTCACACCAATATTTGCGTCTAGAGCCTTTGCATTGAGGGCTATCTGAAAAAGGCAGTGGCGCTGAAGTTGCCTGTGAATGTGGAGTTGGTGGCATGTGAAACCCGCATGTGGAGCATTCGTTTGTGTGGGATGCTCTACCAGGTTCATTTCAGTCCTAGACACTCATAGGGCACTAAGCATAGAGTGTGAAAACTGAGTTTCCTTGAGAGCTGCTTGGAAGCCTGATGGTGTGTGAAGTTAGTGAGCCAAATGGAGTTGTTCTCCCACAAGAACCACTCGGCTGATCCTTCTTCAATATGCCCTTCACCAACATGCAGTCGTTTCCTTGATTGAATTAGCTCTCACACCAATATTTGCGTCTAGAGCCTTTGCATTGAGGGCTATCTGAAAACGGCTGTGGCGCTGAAGTTGCCTGTGAATGTGGAGTTGGTGGCATGTGAAACCCGCATGTGGAGCATTCGTTTGTGTGGGATGCTCTACCAGGTTCATTCCTAGATAATGCACTCAAAGGGCACTAAGCATAGAGTGTGAAAACTGAGTTTCCTTGAGAGCTGCTTGGAAGCCTGATGGTGTGTGAAGTTAGTGAGCCAAATGGAGTTGTTCTCCCACAAGAACCACTTGGCTGATCCTTCTTCAATATGCCCTTCACCAACATGCAGTGTTTCCTTGATTGAATTAGCTCTCACACCAATGTTTGCATCTAGAGCCTTTGCATTGAGGGCTATCTGAAAACGGCTGTGGCGCTGAAGTTGCCTGTGAATGTGGAGTTGGTGGCATGTGAAACCCGCATGTGGAGCATTCGTTTGTGTGGGATGCTCTACCAGGTTCATTCCTAGATAATGCACTCAAAGGGCACTAAGCATAGAGTGTGAAAACTGAGTTTCCTTGAGAGCTGCTTGGAAGCCTGATGGTGTGTGAAGTTAGTGAGCCAAATGGAGTTGTTCTCCCACAAGAACCACTCGGCTGATCCTTCTTCAATATGCCCTTCACCAACATGCAGTGTTTCCTTGATTGAATTAGCTCTCACACCAATATTTGCGTCTAGAGCCTTTGCATTGAGGGCTATCTGAAAACGGCTGTGGCGCTGAAGTTGCCTGTGAATGTGGAGTTGGTGGCATGTGAAACCCGCATGTGGAGCATTCATTTGTGTGGGATGCTCTACCAGGTTCATTCCTAGATAATGCACTCAAAGGGCACTAAGCATAGAGTGTGAAAACTGAGTTTCCTTGAGAGCTGCTTGGAAGCCTGATGGTGTGTGAAGTTAGTGAGCCAAATGGAGTTGTTCTCCCACAAGAACCACTCGGCTGATCCTTCTTCAATATGCCCTTCACCAACATGCAGTGTTTCCTTGATTGAATTAGCTCTCACACCAATATTTGCGTCTAGAGCCTTTGCATTGAGGGCTATCTGAAAACGGCTGTGGCGCTGAAGTTGCCTGTGAATGTGGAGTTGGTGGCATGTGAAACCCGCATGTGGAGCATTCGTTTGTGTGGGATGCTCTACCAGGTTCATTCCTAGATAATGCACTCAAAGGGCACTAAGCATAGAGTGTGAAAACTGAGTTTCCTTGAGAGCTGCTTGGAAGCCTGATGGTGTGTGAAGTTAGTGAGCCAAATGGAGATATTCTCCCACAAGAACCACTTGGCTGATCCTTCTTCAATATGCCCTTCACCAACATGCAGTGTTTCCTTGATTGAATTAGCTCTCACACCAATATTTGCGTCTAGAGCCTTTGCATTGAGGGCTATCTGAAAACGGCTGTGGCGCTGAAGTTGCCTGTGAATGTGGAGTTGGTGGCATGTGAAACCCGCATGTGGAGCATTCGTTTGTGTGGGATGCTGACCAAGCTTCATTTCAGTCCTAGCCACACAAAGGGCACTAAGCATAGAGTGTGAAAACTGAGTTTCCTTGAGAGCTGCTTGGAAGCCTGATGGTGTGTGAAGTTAGTGAGCCAAATGGAGTTGTTCTCCCACAAGAACCACTCTGCTGATCCTTCTTCAATATGCCCTTCACCAACATGCAGTGTTTCCTTGATTGAATTAGCTCTCACACCAATATTTGCGTCTAGAGCCTTTGCATTGAGGGCTATCTGAAAACGGCTGTGGCGCTGGAGTTGCCTGTGAATGTGGAGTTGGTGGCATGTGAAACCCGCATGTGGAGCATTCGTTTGTGTGGGATGCTCTACCAGGTTCATTCCTAGATAATGCACTCAAAGGGCACTAAGCATAGAGTGTGAAAACTGAGTTTCCTTGAGAGCTGCTTGGAAGCCTGATGGTGTGTGAAGTTAGTGAGCCAAATGGAGATATTCTCCCACAAGAACCACTTGGCTGATCCTTCTTCAATATGCCCTTCACCAACATGCAGTGTTTCCTTGATTGAATTAGCTCTCACACCAATATTTGCGTCTAGAGCCTTTGCATTGAGGGCTATCTGAAAACGGCTGTGGCGCTGAAGTTGCCTGTGAATGTGGAGTTGGTGGCATGTGAAACCCGCATGTGGAGCATTCGTTTGTGTGGGATGCTGACCAAGCTTCATTTCAGTCCTAGCCACACAAAGGGCACTAAGCATAGAGTGTGAAAACTGAGTTTCCTTGAGAGCTGCTTGGAAGCCTGATGGTGTGTGAAGTTAGTGAGCCAAATGGAGTTGTTCTCCCACAAGAACCACTCGGCTGATCCTTCTTCAATATGCCCTTCACCAACATGCAGTGTTTCCTTGATTGAATTAGCTCTCACACCAATATTTGCGTCTAGAGCCTTTGCATTGAGGGCTATCTGAAAACGGCTGTGGCGCTGGAGTTGCCTGTGAATGTGGAGTTGGTGGCATGTGAAACCCGCATGTGGAGCATTCGTTTGTGTGGGATGCTCTACCAGGTTCATTTCAGTCCTAGCCATACAAAGGGCACTAAGCATAGAGTGTGAAAACTGAGTTTCCTTGAGAGCTGCTTGGAAGCCTGATGGTGTGTGAAGTTAGTGAGCCAAATGGAGTTGTTCTCCCACAAGAACCACTCGGCTGATCCTTCTTCAATATGCCCTTCACCAACATGCAGTGTTTCCTTGATTGAATTAGCTCTCACACCAATATTTGCGTCTAGAGCCTTTGCTTTGAGGGCTATCTGAAAACGGCTGTGGCGCTGAAGTTGCCTGTGAATGTGGAGTTGGTGGCATGTGAAACCCGCATGTGGAGCATTCGTTTGTGTGGGATGCTCTACCAGGTTCATTCCTAGATAATGCACTCAAAGGGCACTAAGCATAGAGTGTGAAAACTGAGTTTCCTTGAGAGCTGCTTGGAAGCCTGATGGTGTGTGAAGTTAGTGAGCCAAATGGAGTTGTTCTCCACAAGAACCACTCGGCTGATCCTTCTTCAATATGCCCTTCACCAACATGCAGTGTTTCCTTGATTGAATTAGCTCTCACACCAATATTTGCGTCTAGAGCCTTTGCATTGAGGGCTATCTGAAAACGGCTGTGGCGCTGAAGTTGCCTGTGAATGTGGAGTTGGTGGCATGTGAAACCCGCATGTGGAGCATTCATTTGTGTGGGATGCTCTACCAGGTTCATTCCTAGATAATGCACTCAAAGGGCACTAAGCATAGAGTGTGAAAACTGAGTTTCCTTGAGAGCTGCTTGGAAGCCTGATGGTGTGTGAAGTTAGTGAGCCAAATGGAGTTGTTCTCCCACAAGAACCACTCGGCTGATCCTTCTTCAATATGCCCTTCACCAACATGCAGTGTTTCCTTGATTGAATTAGCTCTCACACCAATATTTGCGTCTAGAGCCTTTGCATTGAGGGCTATCTGAAAACGGCTGTCGCGCTGAAGTTGCCTGTGAATGTGGAGTTGGTGGCATGTGAAACCCGCATGTGGAGCATTCGTTTGTGTGGAATGCTGACCAAGCTTCATTTCAGTCCTAGGCACACAAAGGGCACTAAGCATAGAGTGTGAAAACTGAGTTTCCTTGAGAGCTGCTTGGAAGCCTGATGGTGTGTGAAGTTAGTGAGCCAAATGGAGTTGTTCTCCCACAAGAACCACTCGGCTGATACTTCTTCAATATGCCCTTCACCAACATGCAGTGTTTCCTTGATTGAATTAGCTCTCACACCAATATTTGCGTCTAGAGCCTTTGCATTGAGGGCTATCTGAAAACGGCTGTGGCGCTGAAGTTGCCTGTGAATGTGGAGTTGGTGGCATGTGAAACCCGCATGTGGAGCATTCGTTTGTGTGGGATGCTCTACCAGGTTCATTCCTAGATAATGCACTCAAAGGGCACTAAGCATAGAGTGTGAAAACTGAGTTTCCTTGAGAGCTGCTTGGAAGCCTGATGGTGTGTGAAGTTAGTGAGCCAAATGGAGTTATTCTCCCACAAGAACCACTCGGCTGATCCTTCTTCAATATGCCCTTCACCAACATGCAGTGTTTCCTTGATTGAATTAGCTCTCACACCAATATTTGCGTCTAGAGCCTTTGCATTGAGGGCTATCTGAAAACGGCTGTGGCGCTGAAGTTGCCTGTGAATGTGGAGTTGGTGGCATGTGAAACCCGCATGTGGAGCATTCGTTTGTGTGGGATGCTCTACCAGGTTCATTCCTAGATAATGCACTCAAAGGGCACTAAGCATAGAGTGTGAAAACTGAGTTTCCTTGAGAGCTGCTTGGAAGCCTGATGGTGTGTGAAGTTAGTGAGCCAAATGGAGATATTCTCCCACAAGAACCACTCGGCTGATCCTTCTTCAATATGCCCTTCACCAACATGCAGTGTTTCCTTGATTGAATTAGCTCTCACACCAATATTTGCGTCTAGAGCCTTTGCATTGAGGGCTATCTGAAAACGGCTGTGGCGCTGAAGTTGCCTGTGAATGTGGAGTTGGTGGCATGTGAAACCCGCATGTGGAGCATTCGTTTGTGTGGAATGCTGACCAAGCTTCATTTCAGTCCTAGGCACACAAAGGGCACTAAGCATAGAGTGTGAAAACTGAGTTTCCTTGAGAGCTGCTTGGAAGCCTGATGGTGTGTGAAGTTAGTGAGCCAAATGGAGTTGTTCTCCCACAAGAACCACTCGGCTGATCCTTCTTCAATATGCCCTTCACCAACATGCAGTGTTTCCTTGATTGAATTAGCTCTCACACCAATATTTGCGTCTAGAGCCTTTGCATTGAGGGCTATCTGAAAACGGCTGTGGCGCTGAAGTTGCCTGTGAATGTGGAGTTGGTGGCATGTGAAACCCGCATGTGGAGCATTCGTTTGTGTGGGATGCTCTACCAGGTTCATTCCTAGATAATGCACTCAAAGGGCACTAAGCATAGAGTGTGAAAACTGAGTTTCCTTGAGAGCTGCTTGGAAGCCTGATGGTGTGTGAAGTTAGTGAGCCAAATGGAGTTATTCTCCCACAAGAACCACTCGGCTGATCCTTCTTCAATATGCCCTTCACCAACATGCAGTGTTTCCTTGATTGAATTAGCTCTCACACCAATATTTGCGTCTAGAGCCTTTGCATTGAGGGCTATCTGAAAACGGCTGTGGCGCTGAAGTTGCCTGTGAATGTGGAGTTGGTGGCATGTGAAACCCGCATGTGGAGCATTCGTTTGTGTGGGATGCTCTACCAGGTTCATTCCTAGATAATGCACTCAAAGGGCACTAAGCATAGAGTGTGAAAACTGAGTTTCCTTGAGAGCTGCTTGGAAGCCTGATGGTGTGTGAAGTTAGTGAGCCAAATGGAGATATTCTCCCACAAGAACCACTCGGCTGATCCTTCTTCAATATGCCCTTCACCAACATGCAGTGTTTCCTTGATTGAATTAGCTCTCACACCAATATTTGCGTCTAGAGCCTTTGCATTGAGGGCTATCTGAAAACGGCTGTGGCGCTGAAGTTGCCTGTGAATGTGGAGTTGGTGGCATGTGAAACCCGCATGTGGAGCATTCGTTTGTGTGGGATGCTCTACCAGGTTCATTCCTAGATAATGCACTCAAAGGGCACTAAACATAGAGTGTGAAACCTGAGTTTCCTTGAGAGCTGCTTGGAAGCCTGATGGTGTGTGAAGTTAGTGAGCCAAATGGAGTTGTTCTCCCACAAGAACCACTCGGCTGATCCTTCTTCAATATGCCCTTCACCAACATGCAGTGTTTCCTTGATTGAATTAGCTCTCACACCAATATTTGCATCTAGAGCCTTTGCATTGAGGGCTATCTGAAAACGGCTGTGGCGCTGAAGTTGCCTGTGAATGTGGAGTTGGTGGCATGTGAAACCCGCATGTGGAGCATTCGTTTGTGTGGGATGCTCTACCAGGTTCATTCCTAGATAATGCACTCAAAGGGCACTAAGCATAGAGTGTGAAAACTGAGTTTCCTTGAGAGCTGCTTGGAAGCCTGATGGTGTGTGAAGTTAGTGAGCCAAATGGAGTTATTCTCCCACAAGAACCACTTGGCTGATCCTTCTTCAATATGCCCTTCACCAACATGCAGTGTTTCCTTGATTGAATTAGCTCTCACACCAATATTTGCGTCTAGAGCCTTTGCATTGAGGGCTATCTGAAAACGGCTGTGGCGCTGAAGTTGCCTGTGAATGTGGAGTTGGTGGCATGTGAAACCCGCATGTGGAGCATTCGTTTGTGTGGGATGCTCTATCAGGTTCATTCCTAGATAATGCACTCAAAGGGCACTAAGCATGGAGTGTGAAAACTGAGTTTCCTTGAGAGCTGCTTGGAAGCCTGATGGTGTGTGTAGTTAGTGAGCCAAATGGAGTTGTTCTCCCACAAGAACCACTCAGCTGATCCTTCTTCAATATGCCCTTCACCAACATGCAGTGTTTCCTTGATTGAATTAGCTCTCACACCAATATTTGCGTCTAGAGCCTTTGCATTGAGGGCTATCTGAAAACGGCTGTGGCGCTGGAGTTGCCTGTGAATGTGGAGTTGGTGGCATGTGAAACCCGCATGTGGAGCATTCGTTTGTGTGGGATGCTCTACCAGGTTCATTTCAGTCCTAGCCATACAAAGGGCACTAAGCATAGAGTGTGAAAACTGAGTTTCCTTGAGAGCTGCTTGGAAGCCTGATGGTGTGTGAAGTTAGTGAGCCAAATGGAGTTGTTCTCCCACAAGAACCACTCGGCTGATCCTTCTTCAATATGCCCTTCACCAACATGCAGTGTTTCCTTGATTGAATTAGCTCTCACACCAATATTTGCGTCTAGAGCCTTTGCATTGAGGGCTATCTGAAAACGGCTGTGGCGCTGAAGTTGCCTGTGAATGTGGAGTTGGTGGCATGTGAAACCCGCATGTGGAGCATTCATTTGTGTGGGATGCTCTACCAGGTTCATTCCTAGATAATGCACTCAAAGGGCACTAAGCATAGAGTGTGAAAACTGAGTTTCCTTGAGAGCTGCTTGGAAGCCTGATGGTGTGTGAAGTTAGTGAGCCAAATGGAGATATTCTCCCACAAGAACCACTCGGCTGATCCTTCTTCAATATGCCCTTCACCAACATGCAGTGTTTCCTTGATTGAATTAGCTCTCACACCAATATTTGCGTCTAGAGCCTTTGCATTGAGGGCTATCTGAAAACGGCTGTGGCGCTGAAGTTGCCTGTGAATGTGGAGTTGGTGGCATGTGAAACCCGCATGTGGAGCATTCGTTTGTGTGGGATGCTCTACCAGGTTCATTCCTAGATAATGCACTCAAAGGGCACTAAACATAGAGTGTGAAACCTGAGTTTCCTTGAGAGCTGCTTGGAAGCCTGATGGTGTGTGAAGTTAGTGAGCCAAATGGAGTTGTTCTCCCACAAGAACCACTCGGCTGATCCTTCTTCAATATGCCCTTCACCAACATGCAGTGTTTCCTTGATTGAATTAGCTCTCACACCAATATTTGCATCTAGAGCCTTTGCATTGAGGGCTATCTGAAAACGGCTGTGGCGCTGAAGTTGCCTGTGAATGTGGAGTTGGTGGCATGTGAAACCCGCATGTGGAGCATTCGTTTGTGTGGGATGCTCTACCAGGTTCATTCCTAGATAATGCACTCAAAGGGCACTAAGCATAGAGTGTGAAAACTGAGTTTCCTTGAGAGCTGCTTGGAAGCCTGATGGTGTGTGAAGTTAGTGAGCCAAATGGAGTTATTCTCCCACAAGAACCACTTGGCTGATCCTTCTTCAATATGCCCTTCACCAACATGCAGTGTTTCCTTGATTGAATTAGCTCTCACACCAATATTTGCGTCTAGAGCCTTTGCATTGAGGGCTATCTGAAAACGGCTGTGGCGCTGAAGTTGCCTGTGAATGTGGAGTTGGTGGCATGTGAAACCCGCATGTGGAGCATTCGTTTGTGTGGGATGCTCTATCAGGTTCATTCCTAGATAATGCACTCAAAGGGCACTAAGCATGGAGTGTGAAAACTGAGTTTCCTTGAGAGCTGCTTGGAAGCCTGATGGTGTGTGTAGTTAGTGAGCCAAATGGAGTTGTTCTCCCACAAGAACCACTCAGCTGATCCTTCTTCAATATGCCCTTCACCAACATGCAGTGTTTCCTTGATTGAATTAGCTCTCACACCAATATTTGCGTCTAGAGCCTTTGCATTGAGGGCTATCTGAAAACGGCTGTGGCGCTGGAGTTGCCTGTGAATGTGGAGTTGGTGGCATGTGAAACCCGCATGTGGAGCATTCGTTTGTGTGGGATGCTCTACCAGGTTCATTTCAGTCCTAGCCATACAAAGGGCACTAAGCATAGAGTGTGAAAACTGAGTTTCCTTGAGAGCTGCTTGGAAGCCTGATGGTGTGTGAAGTTAGTGAGCCAAATGGAGTTGTTCTCCCACAAGAACCACTCGGCTGATCCTTCTTCAATATGCCCTTCACCAACATGCAGTGTTTCCTTGATTGAATTAGCTCTCACACCAATATTTGCGTCTAGAGCGTTTGCATTGAGGGCTATCTGAAAACGGCTGTGGCGCTGAAGTTGCCTGTGAATGTGGAGTTGGTGGCATGTGAAACCCGCATGTGGAGCATTCGTTTGTGTGGGATGCTCTACCAGGTTCATTCCTAGATAATGCACTCAAAGGGCACTAAGCATAGAGTGTGAAAACTGAGTTTCCTTGAGAGCTGCTTGGAAGCCTGATGGTGTGTGAAGTTAGTGAGCCAAATGGAGTTATTCTCCCACAAGAACCACTCGGCTGATCCTTCTTCAATATGCCCTTCACCAACATGCAGTGTTTCCTTGATTGAATTAGCTCTCACACCAATATTTGCGTCTAGAGCCTTTGCATTGAGGGCTATCTGAAAACGGCTGTGGCGCTGAAGTTGCCTGTGAATGTGGAGTTGGTGGCATGTGAAACCCGCATGTGGAGCATTCGTTTGTGTGGGATGCTCTACCAGGTTCATTCCTAGATAATGCACTCAAAGGGCACTAAGCATAGAGTGTGAAAACTGAGTTTCCTTGAGAGCTGCTTGGAAGCCTGATGGTGTGTGAAGTTAGTGAGCCAAATGGAGTTGTTCTCCCACAAGAACCACTCGGCTGATCCTTCTTCAATATGCCCTTCACCAACATGCAGTGTTTCCTTGATTGAATTAGCTCTCACACCAATATTTGCGTCTAGAGCCTTTGCATTGAGGGCTATCTGAAAACGGCTGTGGCGCTGAAGTTGCCTGTGAATGTGGAGTTGGTGGCATGTGAAACCCGCATGTGGAGCATTCATTTGTGTGGGATGCTCTACCAGGTTCATTCCTAGATAATGCACTCAAAGGGCACTAAGCATAGAGTGTGAAAACTGAGTTTCCTTGAGAGCTGCTTGGAAGCCTGATGGTGTGTGAAGTTAGTGAGCCAAATGGAGTTGTTCTCCCACAAGAACCACTCGGCTGATCCTTCTTCAATATGCCCTTCACCAACATGCAGTGTTTCCTTGATTGAATTAGCTCTCACACCAATATTTGCGTCTAGAGCCTTTGCATTGAGGGCTATCTGAAAACGGCTGTGGCGCTGGAGTTGCCTGTGAATGTGGAGTTGGTGGCATGTGAAACCCGCATGTGGAGCATTCGTTTGTGTGGGATGCTCTACCAGGTTCATTTCAGTCCTAGCCATACAAAGGGCACTAAGCATAGAGTGTGAAAACTGAGTTTCCTTGAGAGCTGCTTGGAAGCCTGATGGTGTGTGAAGTTAGTGAGCCAAATGGAGTTGTTCTCCCACAAGAACCACTCGGCTGATCCTTCTTCAATATGCCCTTCACCAACATGCAGTGTTTCCTTGATTGAATTAGCTCTCACACCAATATTTGCGTCTAGAGCCTTTGCTTTGAGGGCTATCTGAAAACGGCTGTGGCGCTGAAGTTGCCTGTGAATGTGGAGTTGGTGGCATGTGAAACCCGCATGTGGAGCATTCGTTTGTGTGGGATGCTCTACCAGGTTCATTCCTAGATAATGCACTCAAAGGGCACTAAGCATAGAGTGTGAAAACTGAGTTTCCTTGAGAGCTGCTTGGAAGCCTGATGGTGTGTGAAGTTAGTGAGCCAAATGGAGTTATTCTCCCACAAGAACCACTCGGCTGATCCTTCTTCAATATGCCCTTCACCAACATGCAGTGTTTCCTTGATTGAATTAGCTCTCACACCAATATTTGCGTCTAGAGCCTTTGCTTTGAGGGCTATCTGAAAACGGCTGTGGCGCTGAAGTTGCCTGTGAATGTGGAGTTGGTGGCATGTGAAACCCGCATGTGGAGCATTCGTTTGTGTGGGATGCTCTACCAGGTTCATTCCTAGATAATGCACTCAAAGGGCACTAAGCATAGAGTGTGAAAACTGAGTTTCCTTGAGAGCTGCTTGGAAGCCTGATGGTGTGTGAAGTTAGTGAGCCAAATGGAGTTGTTCTCCCACAAGAACCACTCGGCTGATCCTTCTTCAATATGCCCTTCACCAACATGCAGTGTTTCCTTGATTGAATTAGCTCTCACACCAATATTTGCATCTAGAGCCTTTGCATTGAGGGCTATCTGAAAACGGCTGTGGCGCTGAAGTTGCCTGTGAATGTGGAGTTGGTGGCATGTGAAACCCGCATGTGGAGCATTCATTTGTGTGGGATGCTCTACCAGGTTCATTCCTAGATAATGCACTCAAAGGGCACTAAGCATAGAGTGTGAAAACTGAGTTTCCTTGAGAGCTGCTTGGAAGCCTGATGGTGTGTGAAGTTAGTGAGCCAAATGGAGTTGTTCTCCCACAAGAACCACTCGGCTGATCCTTCTTCAATATGCCCTTCACCAACATGCAGTGTTTCCTTGATTGAATTAGCTCTCACACCAATATTTGCGTCTAGAGCCTTTGCATTGAGGGCTATCTGAAAACGGCTGTGGCGCTGAAGTTGCCTGTGAATGTGGAGTTGGTGGCATGTGAAACCCGCATGTGGAGCATTCGTTTGTGTGGAATGCTGACCAAGCTTCATTTCAGTCCTAGGCACACAAAGGGCACTAAGCATAGAGTGTGAAAACTGAGTTTCCTTGAGAGCTGCTTGGAAGCCTGATGGTGTCTGAAGTTAGTGAGCCAAATGGAGTTGTTCTCCCACAAGAACCACTCGGCTGATCCTTCTTCAATATGCCCTTCACCAACATGCAGTGTTTCCTTGATTGAATTAGCTCTCACACCAATATTTGCGTCTAGAGCCTTTGCATTGAGGGCTATCTGAAAACGGCTGTGGCGCTGAAGTTGCCTGTGAATGTGGAGTTGGTGGCATGTGAAACCCGCATGTGGAGCATTCGTTTGTGTGGGATGCTCTACCAGGTTCATTCCTAGATAATGCACTCAAAGGGCACTAAGCATTGAGTGTGAAAACTGAGTTTCCTTGAGAGCTGCTTGGAAGCCTGATGGTGTGTGAAGTTAGTGAGCCAAATGGAGTTGTTCTCCCACAAGAACCACTTGGCTCATCCTTCTTCAATATGCCCTTCACCAACATGCAGTGTTTCCTTGATTGAATTAGCTCTCACACCAATATTTGCGTCTAGAGCCTTTGCATTGAGGGCTATCTGAAAACGGCTGTGGCGCTGAAGTTGCCTGTGAATGTGGAGTTGGTGGCATGTGAAACCCGCATGTGGAGCATTCGTTTGTGTGGGATGCTGACCAAGCTTCATTTCAGTCCTAGCCACACAAAGGGAACTAAGCATAGAGTGTGAAAACTGAGTTTCCTTGAGAGCTGCTTGGAAGCCTGATGGTGTGTGAAGTTAGTGAGCCAAATGGAGTTGTTCTCCCACAAGAACCACTCGGCTGATCCTTCTTCAATATGCCCTTCACCAACATGCAGTGTTTCCTTGATTGAATTAGCTCTCACACCAATATTTGCGTCTAGAGCCTTTGCATTGAGGGCTATCTGAAAACGGCTGTGGCGCTGGAGTTGCCTGTGAATGTGGAGTTGGTGGCATGTGAAACCCGCATGTGGAGCATTCGTTTGTGTGGGATGCTCTACCAGGTTCATTTCAGTCCTAGCCATACAAAGGGCACTAAGCATAGAGTGTGAAAACTGAGTTTCCTTGAGAGCTGCTTGGAAGCCTGATGGTGTGTGAAGTTAGTGAGCCAAATGGAGTTGTTCTCCCACAAGAACCACTCGGCTGATCCTTCTTCAATATGCCCTTCACCAACATGCAGTGTTTCCTTGATTGAATTAGCTCTCACACCAATATTTGCGTCTAGAGCCTTTGCTTTGAGGGCTATCTGAAAACGGCTGTGGCGCTGAAGTTGCCTGTGAATGTGGAGTTGGTGGCATGTGAAACCCGCATGTGGAGCATTCGTTTGTGTGGGATGCTCTACCAGGTTCATTCCTAGATAATGCACTCAAAGGGCACTAAGCATAGAGTGTGAAAACTGAGTTTCCTTGAGAGCTGCTTGGAAGCCTGATGGTGTGTGAAGTTAGTGAGCCAAATGGAGTTGTTCTCCCACAAGAACCACTCGGCTGATCCTTCTTCAATATGCCCTTCACCAACATGCAGTGTTTCCTTGATTGAATTAGCTCTCACACCAATATTTGCGTCTAGAGCCTTTGCATTGAGGGCTATCTGAAAACGGCTGTGGCGCTGGAGTTGCCTGTGAATGTGGAGTTGGTGGCATGTGAAACCCGCATGTGGAGCATTCGTTTGTGTGGGATGCTCTACCAGGTTCATTCCTAGATAATGCACTCAAAGGGCACTAAACATAGAGTGTGAAACCTGAGTTTCCTTGAGAGCTGCTTGGAAGCCTGATGGTGTGTGAAGTTAGTGAGCCAAATGGAGTTGTTCTCCCACAAGAACCACTCGGCTGATCCTTCTTCAATATGCCCTTCACCAACATGCAGTGTTTCCTTGATTGAATTAGCTCTCACACCAATATTTGCATCTAGAGGTTTTGCATTGAGGGCTATCTAAAAACGGCTGTGGCGCTGAAGTTGCCTGTGAATGTGGAGTTGGTGGCATGTGAAACCCGCATGTGGAGCATTTGTTTGTGTGGGATGCTCTACCAGGTTCATTCCTAGATAATGCACTCAAAGGACACTAAGCATAGAGTGTGAAAACTGAGTTTCCTTGAGAGCTGCTTGGAAGCCTGATGGTGTGTGAAGTTAGTGAACCAAATGGAGTTATTCTCCCACAAGAACCACTTGGCTGATCCTTCTTCAATATGCCCTTCACCAACATGCAGTGTTTCCTTGATTGAATTAGCTCTCACACCAATATTTGCATCTAGAGCCTTTCCATTGAGGGCTATCTGAAAACGGCTGTGGCGCTGAAGTTGCCTGTGAATGTGGAGTTGGTGGCATGTGAAACCCGCATGTGGAGCATTCGTTTGTGTGGGATGCTCTACCAGGTTCATTCCTAGATAATGCACTCAAAGGGCACTAAGCATAGAGTGTGAAAACTGAGTTTCCTTGAGAGCTGCTTGGAAGCCTGATGGTGTGTGAAGTTAGTGAGCCAAATGGAGTTGTTCTCCCACAAGAACCACTCGGCTGATCCTTCTTCAATATGCCCTTCACCAACATGCAGTGTTTCCTTGATTGAATTAGCTCTCACACCAATATTTGCGTCTAGAGCCTTTGCATTGAGGGCTATCTGAAAATGGCTGTGGCGCTGAAGTTGCCTGTGAATGTGGAGTTGGTGGCATGTGAAACCCGCATGTGGAGCATTCGTTTGTGTGGGATGCTCTACCAGGTTCATTTCAGTCCTAGCCATACAAAGGGCACTAAGCATAGAGTGTGAAAACTGAGTTTCCTTGAGAGCTGCTTGGAAGCCTGATGGTGTGTGAAGTTAGTGAGCCAAATGGAGTTGTTCTCCCACAAGAACCACTCGGCTGATCCTTCTTCAATATGCCCTTCACCAACATGCAGTGTTTCCTTGATTGAATTAGCTCTCACACCAATATTTGCGTCTAGAGCCTTTGCTTTGAGGGCTATCTGAAAACGGCTGTGGCGCTGAAGTTGCCTGTGAATGTGGAGTTGGTGGCATGTGAAACCCGCATGTGGAGCATTCGTTTGTGTGGGATGCTCTACCAGGTTCATTCCTAGATAATGCACTCAAAGGGCACTAAGCATAGAGTGTGAAAACTGAGTTTCCTTGAGAGCTGCTTGGAAGCCTGATGGTGTGTGAAGTTAGTGAGCCAAATGGAGTTGTTCTCCCACAAGAACCACTTGGCTGATCCTTCTTCAATATGCCCTTCACCAACATGCAGTGTTTCCTTGATTGAATTAGCTCTCACACCAATATTTGCATCTAGAGCCTTTGCTTTGAGGGCTATCTGAAAACGGCTGTGGCGCTGAAGTTGCCTGTGAATGTGGAGTTGGTGGCATGTGAAACCCGCATGTGGAGCATTCGTTTGTGTGGAATGCTGACCAAGCTTCATTTCAGTCCTAGGCACACAAAGGGCACTAAGCATAGAGTGTGAAAACTGAGTTTCCTTGAGAGCTGCTTGGAAGCCTGATGGTGTGTGAAGTTAGTGAGCCAAATGGAGTTGTTCTCCCACAAGAACCACTCGGCTGATCCTTCTTCAATATGCCCTTCACCAACATGCAGTGTTTCCTTGATTGAATTAGCTCTCACACCAATATTTGCGTCTAGAGCCTTTGCATTGAGGGCTATCTGAAAACGGCTGTGGCGCTGAAGTTGCCTGTGAATGTGGAGTTGGTGGCATGTGAAACCCGCATGTGGAGCATTCGTTTGTGTGGGATGCTCTACCAGGTTCATTCCTAGATAATGCACTCAAAGGGCACTAAGCATAGAGTGTGAAAACTGAGTTTCCTTGAGAGCTGCTTGGAAGCCTGATGGTGTGTGAAGTTAGTGAGCCAAATGGAGTTATTCTCCCAGAAGAACCACTCGGCTGATCCTTCTTCAATATGCCCTTCACCAACATGCAGTGTTTCCTTGATTGAATTAGCTCTCACACCAATATTTGCGTCTAGAGCCTTTGCATTGAGGGCTATCTGAAAACGGCTGTGGCGCTGAAGTTGCCTGTGAATGTGGAGTTGGTGGCATGTGAAACCCGCATGTGGAGCATTCGTTTGTGTGGGATGCTCTACCAGGTTCATTCCTAGATAATGCACTCAAAGGGCACTAAGCATAGAGTGTGAAAACTGAGTTTCCTTGAGAGCTGCTTGGAAGCCTGATGGTGTGTGAAGTTAGTGAGCCAAATGGAGTTGTTCTCCCACAAGAACCACTCGGCTGATCCTTCTTCAATATGCCCTTCACCAACATGCAGTGTTTCCTTGATTGAATTAGCTCTCACACCAATATTTGCGTCTAGAGCCTTTGCATTGAGGGCTATCTGAAAACGGCTGTGGCGCTGAAGTTGCCTGTGAATGTGGAGTTGGTGGCATGTGAAACCCGCATGTGGAGCATTCATTTGTGTGGGATGCTCTACCAGGTTCATTCCTAGATAATGCACTCAAAGGGCACTAAGCATAGAGTGTGAAAACTGAGTTTCCTTGAGAGCTGCTTGGAAGCCTGATGGTGTGTGAAGTTAGTGAGCCAAATGGAGTTGTTCTCCCACAAGAACCACTCGGCTGATCCTTCTTCAATATGCCCTTCACCAACATGCAGTGTTTCCTTGATTGAATTAGCTCTCACACCAATATTTGCGTCTAGAGCCTTTGCATTGAGGGCTATCTGAAAACGGCTGTGGCGCTGAAGTTGCCTGTGAATGTGGAGTTGGTGGCATGTGAAACCCGCATGTGGAGCATTCGTTTGTGTGGAATGCTGACCAAGCTTCATTTCAGTCCTAGGCACACAAAGGGCACTAAGCATAGAGTGTGAAAACTGAGTTTCCTTGAGAGCTGCTTGGAAGCCTGATGGTGTGTGAAGTTAGTGAGCCAAATGGAGTTGTTCTCCCACAAGAACCACTCGGCTGATCCTTCTTCAATATGCCCTTCACCAACATGCAGTGTTTCCTTGATTGAATTAGCTCTCACACCAATATTTGCGTCTAGAGCCTTTGCATTGAGGGCTATCTGAAAACGGCTGTGGCGCTGAAGTTGCCTGTGAATGTGGAGTTGGTGGCATGTGAAACCCGCATGTGGAGCATTCGTTTGTGTGGGATGCTCTACCAGGTTCATTCCTAGATAATGCACTCAAAGGGCACTAAGCATAGAGTGTGAAAACTGAGTTTCCTTGAGAGCTGCTTGGAAGCCTGATGGTGTGTGAAGTTAGTGAGCCAAATGGAGTTGTTCTCCCACAAGAACCACTCGGCTGATCCTTCTTCAATATGCCCTTCACCAACATGCAGTGTTTCCTTGATTGAATTAGCTCTCACACCAATATTTGCGTCTAGAGCCTTTGCATTGAGGGCTATCTGAAAATGGCTGTGGCGCTGAAGTTGCCTGTGAATGTGGAGTTGGTGGCATGTGAAACCCGCATGTGGAGCATTCGTTTGTGTGGGATGCTCTACCAGCTTCATTTCAGTCATAGCCATACAAAGGGCACTAAGCATAGAGTGTGAAAACTGAGTTTCCTTGAGAGCTGCTTGGAAGCCTGATGGTGTGTGAAGTTAGTGAGCCAAATGGAGTTGTTCTCCCACAAGAACCACTCGGCTGATCCTTCTTCAATATGCCCTTCACCAACATGCAGTGTTTCCTTGATTGAATTAGCTCTCACACCAATATTTGCGTCTAGAGCCTTTGCATTGAGGGCTATCTGAAAACGGCTGTGGCGCTGAAGTTGCCTGTGAATGTGGAGTTGGTGGCATGTGAAACCCGCATGTGGAGCATTCGTTTGTGTGGGATGCTCTACCAGGTTCATTTCAGTCCTAGCCATACAAAGGGCACTAAGCATAGAGTGTGAAAACTGAGTTTCCTTGAGAGCTGCTTGGAAGCCTGATGGTGTGTGAAGTTAGTGAGCCAAATGGAGTTGTTCTCCCACAAGAACCACTCGGCTGATCCTTCTTCAATATGCCCTTCACCAACATGCAGTGTTTCCTTGATTGAATTAGCTCTCACACCAATATTTGCGTCTAGAGCCTTTGCATTGAGGGCTATCTGAAAACGGCTGTGGCGCTGAAGTTGCCTGTGAATGTGGAGTTGGTGGCATGTGAACCCGCATGTGGAGCATTCGTTTGTGTGGGATGCTCTACCAGGTTCATTCCTAGCTAATGCACTCAAAGGGCACTAAACATAGAGTGTGAAACCTGAGTTTTCCTTGAGAGCTGCTTGGAAGCCTGATGGTGTGTGAAGTTAGTGAGCCAAATGGAGTTGTTCTCCCACAAGAACCACTCGGCTGATCCTTCTTCAATATGCCCTTCACCAACATGCAGTGTTTCCTTGATTGAATTAGCTCTCACACCAATATTTGCATCTAGAGCCTTTGCATTGAGGGCTATCTAAAAACGGCTGTGGCGCTGAAGTTGCCTGTGAATGTGGAGTTCGTGGCATGTGAAACCCGCATGTGGAGCATTTGTTTGTGTGGGATGCTCTACCAGGTTCATTCCTAGATAATGCACTCAAAGGGCACTAAGCATAGAGTGTGAAAACTGAGTTTCCTTGAGAGCTGCTTGGAAGCCTGATGGTGTGTGAAGTTAGTGAGCCAAATGGAGTTATTCTCCCCACAAGAACCACTCGGCTGATCCTTCTTCAATATGCCCTTCACCAACATGCAGTGTTTCCTTGATTGAATTAGCTCTCACACCAATATTTGCGTCTAGAGCCTTTGCATTGAGGGCTATCTGAAAACGGCTGTGGCGCTGAAGTTGCCTGTGAATGTGGAGTTGGTGGCATGTGAAACCCGCATGTGGAGCATTCGTTTGTGTGGGATGCTCTACCAGGTTCATTCCTAGATAATGCACTCAAAGGGCACTAAGCATAGAGTGTGAAAACTGAGTTTCCTTGAGAGCTGCTTGGAAGCCTGATGGTGTGTGTAGTTAGTGAGCCAAATGGAGTTGTTCTCCCACAAGAACCACTCAGCTGATCCTTCTTCAATATGCCCTTCACCAACATGCAGTGTTTCCTTGATTGAATTAGCTCTCACACCAATATTTGCGTCTAGAGCCTTTGCATTGAGGGCTATCTGAAAACGGCTGTGGCGCTGAAGTTGCCTGTGAATGTGGAGTTGGTGGCATGTGAAACCCGCATGTGGAGCATTCGTTTGTGTGGGATGCTCTACCAGGTTCATTTCAGTCCTAGCCATACAAAGGGCACTAAGCATAGAGTGTGAAAACTGAGTTTCCTTGAGAGCTGCTTGGAAGCCTGATGGTGTGTTAAGTTAGTGAGCCAAATGGAGTTGTTCTCCCACAAGAACCACTCGGCTGATCCTTCTTCAATATGCCCTTCACCAACATGCAGTGTTTCCTTGATTGAATTAGCTCTCACACCAATATTTGCGTCTAGAGCCTTTGCTTTGAGGGCTATCTGAAAACGGCTGTGGCGCTGAAGTTGCCTGTGAATGTGGAGTTGGTGGCATGTGAAACCCGCATGTGGAGCATTCGTTTGTGTGGGATGCTCTACCAGGTTCATTCCTAGATAATGCACTCAAAGGGCACTAAGCATAGAGTGTGAAAACTGAGTTTCCTTGAGAGCTGCTTGGAAGCCTGACGGTGTGTGAAGTTAGTGAGCCAAATGGAGTTGTTCTCCCACAAGAACCACTTGGCTGATCCTTCTTCAATATGCCCTTCACCAACATGCAGTGTTTCCTTGATTGAATTAGCTCTCACACCAATATTTGCATCTAGAGCCTTTGCTTTGAGGGCTATCTGAAAACGGCTGTGGCGCTGAAGTTGCCTGTGAATGTGGAGTTGGTGGCATGTGAAACCCGCATGTGGAGCATTCGTTTGTGTGGAATGCTGACCAAGCTTCATTTCAGTCCTAGGCACACAAAGGGCACTAAGCATAGAGTGTGAAAACTGAGTTTCCTTGAGAGCTGCTTGGAAGCCTGATGGTGTGTGAAGTTAGTGAGCCAAATGGAGTTGGTCTCCCACAAGAACCACTCGGCTGATCCTTCTTCAATATGCCCTTCACCAACATGCAGTGTTTCCTTGATTGAATTAGCTCTCACACCAATATTTGCGTCTAGAGCCTTTGCATTGAGGGCTATCTGAAAACGGCTGTGGCGCTGAAGTTGCCTGTGAATGTGGAGTTGGTGGCATGTGAAACCCGCATGTGGAGCATTCGTTTGTGTGGGATGCTCTACCAGGTTCATTCCTAGATAATGCACTCAAAGGGCACTAAGCATAGAGTGTGAAAACTGAGTTTCCTTGAGAGCTGCTTGGAAGCCTGATGGTGTGTGAAGTTAGTGAGCCAAATGGAGTTATTCTCCCACAAGAACCACTCGGCTGATCCTTCTTCAATATGCCCTTCACCAACATGCAGTGTTTCCTTGATTGAATTAGCTCTCACACCAATATTTGCGTCTAGAGCCTTTGCATTGAGGGCTATCTGAAAACGGCTGTGGCGCTGAAGTTGCCTGTGAATGTGGAGTTGGTGGCATGTGAAACCCGCATGTGGAGCATTCGTTTGTGTGGGATGCTCTACCAGGTTCATTCCTAGATAATGCACTCAAAGGGCACTAAGCATAGAGTGTGAAAAACTGAGTTTCCTTGAGAGCTGCTTGGAAGCCTGATGGTGTGTGTAGTTAGTGAGCCAAATGGAGTTGTTCTCCCACAAGAACCACTCAGCTGATCCTTCTTCAATATGCCCTTCACCAACATGCAGTGTTTCCTTGATTGAATTAGCTCTCACACCAATATTTGCGTCTAGAGCCTTTGCATTGAGGGCTATCTGAAAACGGCTGTGGCGCTGGAGTTGCCTGTGAATGTGGAGTTGGTGGCATGTGAAACCCGCATGTGGAGCATTCGTTTGTGTGGGATGCTCTACCAGGTTCATTTCAGTCCTAGCCATACAAAGGGCACTAAGCATAGAGTGTGAAAACTGAGTTTCCTTGAGAGCTGCTTGGAAGCCTGATGGTGTGTGAAGTTAGTGAGCCAAATGGAGTTGTTCTCCCACAAGAACCACTCGGCTGATCCTTCTTCAATATGCCCTTCACCAACATGCAGTCTTTCCTTGATTGAATTAGCTCTCACACCAATATTTGCGTCTAGAGCCTTTGCTTTGAGGGCTATCTGAAAACGGCTGTGGCGCTGAAGTTGCCTGTGAATGTGGAGTTGGTGGCATGTGAAACCCGCATGTGGAGCATTCGTTTGTGTGGGATGCTCTACCAGGTTCATTCCTAGATAATGCACTCAAAGGGCACTAAGCATAGAGTGTGAAAACTGAGTTTCCTTGAGAGCTGCTTGGAAGCCTGATGGTGTGTGAAGTTAGTGAGCCAAATGGAGTTGTTCTCCCACAAGAACCACTCGGCTGATCCTTCTTCAATATGCCCTTCACCAACATGCAGTGTTTCCTTGATTGAATTAGCTCTCACACCAATATTTGCGTCTAGAGCCTTTGCATTGAGGGCTATCTGAAAACGGCTGTGGCGCTGAAGTTGCCTGTGAATGTGGAGTTGGTGGCATGTGAAACCCGCATGTGGAGCATTCGTTTGTGTGGAATGCTGACCAAGCTTCATTTCAGTCCTAGGCACACAAAGGGCACTAAGCATAGAGTGTGAAAACTGAGTTTCCTTGAGAGCTGCTTGGAAGCCTGATGGTGTGTGAAGTTAGTGAGCCAAATGGAGTTGGTCTCCCACAAGAACCACTCGGCTGATCCTTCTTCAATATGCCCTTCACCAACATGCAGTGTTTCCTTGATTGAATTAGCTCTCACACCAATATTTGCGTCTAGAGCCTTTGCATTGAGGGCTATCTGAAAACGGCTGTGGCGCTGAAGTTGCCTGTGAATGTGGAGTTGGTGGCATGTGAAACCCGCATGTGGAGCATTCGTTTGTGTGGGATGCTCTACCAGGTTCATTCCTAGATAATGCACTCAAAGGGCACTAAGCATAGAGTGTGAAAACTGAGTTTCCTTGAGAGCTGCTTGGAAGCCTGATGGTGTGTGAAGTTAGTGAGCCAAATGGAGTTGTTCTCCCACAAGAACCACTCAGCTGATCCTTCTTCAATATGCCCTTCACCAACATGCAGTGTTTCCTTGATTGAATTAGCTCTCACACCAATATTTGCGTCTAGAGCCTTTGCATTGAGGGCTATCTGAAAACGGCTGTGGCGCTGGAGTTGCCTGTGAATGTGGAGTTGGTGGCATGTGAAACCCGCATGTGGAGCATTCGTTTGTGTGGGATGCTCTACCAGGTTCATTCAGTCCTAGCCATACAAAGGGCACTAAGCATAGAGTGTGAAAACTGAGTTTCCTTGAGAGCTGCTTGGAAGCCTGATGGTTGTGAAGTTAGTGAGCCAAATGGAGTTGTTCTCCCACAAGAACCACTCGGCTGATCCTTCTTCAATATGCCCTTCACCAACATGCAGTCTTTCCTTGATTGAATTAGCTCTCACACCAATATTTGCGTCTAGAGCCTTTCCTTTGAGGGCTATCTGAAAACGGCTGTGGCGCTGAAGTTGCCTGTGAATGTGGAGTTGGTGGCATGTGAAACCCGCATGTGGAGCATTCGTTTGTGTGGGATGCTCTACCAGGTTCATTCCTAGATAATGCACTCAAAGGGCACTAAGCATAGAGTGTGAAAACTGAGTTTCCTTGAGAGCTGCTTGGAAGCCTGATGGTGTGTGAAGTTAGTGAGCCAAATGGAGTTGTTCTCCCACAAGAACCACTCGGCTGATCCTTCTTCAATATGCCCTTCACCAACATGCAGTGTTTCCTTGATTGAATTAGCTCTCACACCAATATTTGCGTCTAGAGCCTTTGCATTGAGGGCTATCTGAAAACGGCTGTGGCGCTGAAGTTGCCTGTGAATGTGGAGTTGGTGGCATGTGAAACCCGCATGTGGAGCATTCGTTTGTGTGGAATGCTGACCAAGCTTCATTTCAGTCCTAGGCACACAAAGGGCACTAAGCATAGAGTGTGAAAACTGAGTTTCCTTGAGAGCTGCTTGGAAGCCTGATGGTGTGTGACGTTAGTGAGCCAAATGGAGTTGTTCTCCACAAGAACCACTCGGCTGATCCTTCTTCAATATGCCCTTCACCAACATGCAGTGTTTCCTTGATTGAATTAGCTCTCACACCAATATTTGCGTCTAGAGCCTTTGCATTGAGGGCTATCTGAAAACGGCTGTGGCGCTGAAGTTGCCTGTGAATGTGGAGTTGGTGGCATGTGAAACCCGCATGTGGAGCATTCGTTTGTGTGGGATGCTCTACCAGGTTCATTCCTAGATAATGCACTCAAAGGGCACTAAGCATAGAGTGTGAAAACTGAGTTTCCTTGAGAGCTGCTTGGAAGCCTGATGGTGTGTGAAGTTAGTGAGCCAAATGGAGTTGTTCTCCCACAAGAACCACTCGGCTGATCCTTCTTCAATATGCCCTTCACCAACATGCAGTGTTTCCTTGATTGAATTAGCTCTCACACCAATATTTGCGTCTAGAGCCTTTGCATTGAGGGCTATCTGAAAACGGCTGTGGCGCTGAAGTTGCCTGTGAATGTGGAGTTGGTGGCATGTGAAACCCGCATGTGGAGCATTCGTTTGTGTGGGATGCTCTACCAGGTTCATTCCTAGATAATGCACTCAAAGGGCACTAAACATAGAGTGTGAAACCTGAGTTTCCTTGAGAGCTGCTTGGAAGCCTGATGGTGTGTGAAGTTAGTGAGCCAAATGGAGTTGTTCTCCCACAAGAACGACTCGGCTGATCCTTCTTCAATATGCCCTTCACCAACATGCAGTGTTTCCTTGATTGAATTAGCTCTCACACCAATATTTGCGTCTAGAGCCTTTGCATTGAGGGCTATCTGAAAAACGGATGTGGCGCTGAAGTTGCCTGTGAATGTGGAGTTGGTGGCATGTGAAACCCGCATGTGGAGCATTTGTTTGTGTAGGATGCTCTACCAGGTTCATTCCTAGATAATGCACTCAAAGGGCACTAAGCATAGAGTGTGAAAACTGAGTTTCCTTGAGAGCTGCTTGGAAGCCTGATGGTGTGTGAAGTTAGTGAGCCAAATGGAGTTGTTCTCCCACAAGAACCACTCGGCTGATCCTTCTTCAATATGCCCTTCACCAACATGCAGTGTTTCCTTGATTGAATTAGCTCTCACACCAATATTTGCATCTAGAGCCTTTGCTTTGAGAGCTATCTGAAAACGGCTGTGGCGCTGAAGTTGCCTGTGAATGTGGAGTTGGTGGCATGTGAAACCCGCATGTGGAGCATTCGTTTGTGTGGAATGCTGACCAAGCTTCATTTCAGTCCTAGGCACACAAAGGGCACTAAGCATAGAGTGTGAAAACTGAGTTTCCTTGAGAGCTGCTTGAAGCCTGATGGTGTGTGAAGTTAGTGAGCCAAATGGAGTTGTTCTCCCACAAGAACCACTCGGCTGATCCTTCTTCAATATGCCCTTCACCAACATGCAGTGTTTCCTTGATTGAATTAGCTCTCACACCAATATTTGCGTCTAGAGCCTTTGCATTGAGGGCTATCTGAAAACGGCTGTGGCGCTGGAGTTGCCTGTGAATGTGGAGTTGGTGGCATGTGAAACCCGCATGTGGAGCATTCGTTTGTGTGGGATGCTCTACCAGGTTCATTCCTAGATAATGCACTCAAAGGGCACTAAGCATAGAGTGTGAAAACTGAGTTTCCTTGAGAGCTGCTTGGAAGCCTGATGGTGTGTGAAGTTAGTGAGCCAAATGGAGTTATTCTCCCACAAGAACCACTCGGCTGATCCTTCTTCAATATGCCCTTCACCAACATGCAGTGTTTTCCTTGATTGAATTAGCTCTCACACCAATATTTGCGTCTAGAGCCTTTGCATTGAGGGCTATCTGAAAACGGCTGTGCCGCTGAAGTTGCCTGTGAATGTGGAGTTGGTGGCATGTGAAACCCGCATGTGGAGCATTCGTTTGTGTGGGATGCTCTACCAGGTTCATTCCTAGATAATGCACTCAAAGGGCACTAAGCATAGAGTGTGAAAACTGAGTTTCCTTGAGAGCTGCTTGGAAGCCTGATGGTGTGTGTAGTTAGTGAGCCAAATGGAGTTGTTCTCCCACAAGAACCACTCAGCTGATCCTTCTTCAATATGCCCTTCACCAACATGCAGTGTTTCCTTGATTGAATTAGCTCTCACACCAATATTTGCGTCTAGAGCCTTTGCATTGAGGGCTATCTGAAAACGGCTGTGGCGCTGGAGTTGCCTGTGAATGTGGAGTTGGTGGCATGTGAAACCCGCATGTGGAGCATTCGTTTGTGTGGGATGCTCTACCAGGTTCATTTCAGTCCTAGCCATACAAAGGGCACTAAGCATAGAGTGTGAAAACTGAGTTTCCTTGAGAGCTGCTTGGAAGCCTGATGGTGTGTGAAGTTAGTGAGCCAAATGGAGTTGTTCTCCCACAAGAACCACTCGGCTGATCCTTCTTCAATATGCCCTTCACCAACATGCAGTCTTTCCTTGATTGAATTAGCTCTCACACCAATATTTGCGTCTAGAGCCTTTGCTTTGAGGGCTATCTGAAAACGGCTGTGGCGCTGAAGTTGCCTGTGAATGTGGAGTTGGTGGCATGTGAAACCCGCATGTGGAGCATTCGTTTGTGTGGGATGCTCTACCAGGTTCATTCCTAGATAATGCACTCAAAGGGCACTAAGCATAGAGTGTGAAAACTGAGTTTCCTTGAGAGCTGCTTGGAAGCCTGATGGTGTGTGAAGTTAGTGAGCCAAATGGAGTTGTTCTCCCACAAGAACCACTCGGCTGATCCTTCTTCAATATGCCCTTCACCAACATGCAGTGTTTCCTTGATTGAATTAGCTCTCACACCAAT
The DNA here is from genome assembly GCF_030435755.1 of Ochotona princeps. Lineage (NCBI taxonomy): Eukaryota > Metazoa > Chordata > Mammalia > Lagomorpha > Ochotonidae > Ochotona > Ochotona princeps. The sequence goes on along the minus strand of NW_026700857.1, from coordinate 16,138 downwards.
ATTTGCGTCTAGAGCCTTTGCATTGAGGGCTATCTGAAAACGGCTGTGGCGCTGAAGTTGCCTGTGAATGTGGAGTTGGTGGCATGTGAAACCCGCATGTGGAGCATTCGTTTGTGTGGGATGCTCTACCAGGTTCATTCCTAGATAATGCACTCAAAGGGCACTAAGCATAGAGTGTGAAAACTGAGTTTCCTTGAGAGCTGCTTGGAAGCCTGATGGTGTGTGAAGTTAGTGAGCCAAATGGAGTTGTTCTCCCACAAGAACCACTCGGCTGATCCTTCTTCAATATGCCCTTCACCAACATGCAGTGTTTCCTTGATTGAATTAGCTCTCACACCAATATTTGCGTCTAGAGCCTTTGCATTGAGGGCTATCTGAAAACGGCTGTGGCGCTGAAGTTGCGTGTGAATGTGGAGTTGGTGGCATGTGAAACCCGCATGTGGAGCATTCGTTTGTGTGGAATGCTGACCAAGCTTCATTTCAGTCCTAGGCACACAAAGGGCACTAAGCATAGAGTGTGAAAACTGAGTTTCCTTGAGAGCTGCTTGGAAGCCTGATGGTGTGTGAAGTTAGTGAGCCAAATGGAGTTGTTCTCCCACAAGAACCACTCGGCTGATCCTTCTTCAATATGCCCTTCACCAACATGCAGTGTTTCCCTTGATTGAATTAGCTCTCACACCAATATTTGCGTCTAGAGCCTTTGCATTGAGGGCTATCTGAAAACGGCTGTGGCGCTGAAGTTGCCTGTGAATGTGGAGTTGGTGGCATGTGAAACCCGCAGGTGGAGCATTCGTTTGTGTGGGATGCTCTACCAGGTTCATTCCTAGATAATGCACTCAAAGGGCACTAAGCATAGAGTGTGAAAACTGAGTTTTCCTTGAGAGCTGCTTGGAAGCCTGATGGTGTGTGAAGTTAGTGAGCCAAATGGAGTTGTTCTCCCACAAGAACCACTCGGCTGATCCTTCTTCAATATGCCCTTCACCAACATGCAGTGTTTCCTTGATTGAATTAGCTCTCACACCAATATTTGCGTCTAGAGCCTTTGCATTGAGGGCTATCTGAAAACGGCTGTGGCGCTGAAGTTGCCTGTGAATGTGGAGTTGGTGGCATGTGAAACCCGCATGTGGAGCATTCGTTTGTGTGGGATGCTCTACCAGGTTCATTCCTAGATAATGCACTCAAAGGGCACTAAGCATAGAGTGTGAAACCTGAGTTTCCTTGAGAGCTGCTTGGAAGCCTGATGGTGTGTGAAGTTAGTGAGCCAAATGGAGTTGTTCTCCCACAAGAACCACTCGGCTGATCCTTCTTCAATATGCCCTTCACCAACATGCAGTGTTTCCTTGATTGAATTAGCTCTCACACCAATATTTGCGTCTAGAGCCTTTGCATTGAGGGCTATCTGAAAACGGCTGTGGCGCTGAAGTTGCCTGTGAATGTGGAGTTGGTGGCATGTGAAACCCGCATGTGGAGCATTCGTTTGTGTGGGATGCTGACCAAGCTTCATTTCAGTCCTAGGCACACAAAGGGCACTAAGCATAGAGTGTGAAAACTGAGTTTCCTTGAGAGCTGCTTGGAAGCCTGATGGTGTGTGAAGTTAGTGAGCCAAATGGAGTTGTTCTCCCACAAGAACCACTCGGCTGATCCTTCTTCAATATGCCCTTCACCAACATGCAGTGTTTCCTTGATTGAATTAGCTCTTCACACCAATATTTGCGTCTAGAGCCTTTGCATTGAGGGCTATCTGAAAACGGCTGTGGCGCTGAAGTTGCCTGAGAATGTGGAGTTGGTGGCATGTGAAACCCGCATGTGGAGCATTTGTTTGTGTGGGATGCTCTACCAGGTTCATTTCAGTCCTAGCCATACAAAGGGTGCTAAGCATAGAGTGTGAAAACTGAGTTTCCTTGAGAGCTGCTTGGAAGCCTGATGGTGTGTGAAGTTAGTGAGCCAAATGGAGTTGTTCTCCCACAAGAACCACTCGGCTGATCCTTCTTCAATATGCCCTTCACCAACATGCAGTGTTTCCTTGATTGAATTAGCTCTCACACCAATATTTGCGTCTAGAGCCCTTGCATTGAGGGCTATCTGAAAACGGCTGTGGCGCTGAAGTTGCCTGTGAATGTGGAGTTAGTGGCATGTGAAACCCGCACGTGGAGCATTCGTTTGTGTGGGATGCTCTACCAGGTTCATTCCTAGATAATGCACTCAAAGGCACTAAACATAGAGTGTGAAAACTGAGTTTCCTTGAGTGCTGCTTGGAAGCCTGATGGTGTGTGAAGTTAGTGAGCCAAATGGAGTTGTTCTCCCACAAGAACCACTTGGCTGATCCTTTCTTCAGTATGCCCTTCACCAACATGCAGTGTTTCCTTGATTGAATTAGCTCTCACACCAATATTTGCGTCTAGAGCCTTTGCATTGAGGGCTATCTGAAAACGGCTGTGGCGCTGAAGTTGCCTGTGAATGTGGAGTTGGTGGCATGTGAAACCCGCATGTGGAACATTCGTTTGTGTGGGATGCTCTACCAGGTTCATTTCAGTCCTAGCCATACAAAGGGCACTAAGCATAGAGTGTGAAAACTGAGTTTCCTTGAGAGCTGCTTGGAAGCCTGATGGTGTGTGAAGTTAGTGAGCCAAATGGAGTTGTTCTCCCACAAGAACCACTCGGCTGATCCTTCTTCAATATGCCCTTCACCAGCATGCAGTGTTTCCTTGATTGAATTAGCTCTCACACCAATATTTGCGTCTAGAGCCTTTGCATTGAGGGCTATCTGAAAACGGCTGTGGCGCTGAAGTTGCCTGTGAATGTGGAGTTGGTGGCATGTGAAACCCGCATGTGGAGCATTCGTTTGTGTGGGATGCTGACCAAGCTTCATTTCAGTCCTAGGCACACAAAGAGCACTAAGCATAGAGTGTGAAAACTGAGTTTCCTTGAGAGCTGCTTGGAAGCCTGATGGTGTGTGAAGTTAGTGAGTCAAATGCAGTTGTTCTCCCACAAGAACCACTCGGCTGATCCTTCTTCAATATGCCCTTCACCAACATGCAGTGTTTCCTTGATTGAATTAGCTCTCACACCAATATTTGCGTCTAGAGCCTTTGCATTGAGGGCTATCTGAAAACGGCTGTGGCGCTGAAGTTGCCTGTGAATGTGGAGTTGGTGGCATGTGAAACCCGCATGTGGAGCATCGTTTGTGTGGGATGCTCTACCAGGTTCATTCCTAGATAATGCACTCAAAGGGCACTAAGCATAGAGTGTGAAAACTGAGTTTCCTTGAGAGCTGCTTGGAAGCCTGATGGTGTGAAGTTAGTGAGCCAAATGGAGTTGTTCTCCCACTAGAACCACTTGGCTGATCCTTCTTCAATATGCCCTTCACCAACATGCAGTGTTTCCTTGATTGAATTAGCTCTCACACCAATATTTGCGTCTAGAGCCTTTGCATTGAGGGCTATCTGAAAACGGCTGTGGCGCTGAAGTTGCCTGTGAATGTGGATTTGGTGGCATGTGAAACCCGCATGTGGAGCATTCGTTTGTGTGGGATGCTCTACCAGGTTCATTTCAGTCCTAGCCATACAAAGGGCACTAAGCATAGAGTGTGAAAACTGAGTTCCTTGAGAGCTGCTGGGAAGCCTGATGGTGTGTGAAGTTAGTGAGCCAAATGGAGTTGTTCTCCCACAAGAACCACTCGGCTGATCCTTCTTCAATATGCCCTTCACCAACATGCAGTGTTTCCTTGATTGAATTAGCTCTCACACCAATATTTGCGTCTAGAGCCTTTGCATTGAGGGCTATCTGAAAACGGCTGTGGCGCTGAAGTTGCCTGTGAATGTGGAGTTGGTGGCATGTGAAACCCGCATGTGGAGCATTCGTTTGTGTGGGATGCTGACCAAGCTTCATTTCAGTCCTAGGCACACAAAGAGCACTAAGCATAGAGTGTGAAAACTGAGTTTCCTTGAGAGCTGCTTGGAAGCCTGATGGTGTGTGAAGTTAGTGAGCCAAATGGAGTTGTTCTCCCACAAGAACCACTCGGCTGATCCTTCTTCAATATGCCCTTCACCAACATGCAGTCTTTCCTTGATTGAATTAGCTCTCACACCAATATTTGCGTCTAGAGCCTTTGCATTGAGGGCTATCTGAAAACGGCTGTGGCGCTGAAGTTGCCTGTGAATGTGGAGTTGGTGGCATGTGAAACCCGCATGTGGAGCATTCGTTTGTGTGGGATGCTCTACCAGGTTCATTCCTAGATAATGCACTCAAAGGGCACTAAGCATAGAGTGTGAAAACTGAGTTTCCTTGAGAGCTGCTTGGAAGCCTGATGGTGTGAAGTTAGTGAGCCAAATGGAGTTGTTCTCCCACTAGAACCACTCGGCTGATCCTTCTTCAATATGCCCTTCACCAACATGCAGTGTTTCCTTGATTGAATTAGCTCTCACACCAATATTTGCGTCTAGAGCCTTTGCATTGAGGGCTATCTGAAAACGGCTGTGGCGCTGAAGTTGCCTGTGAATGTGGAGTTGGTGGCATGTGAAACCCGCATGTGGAGCATTCGTTTGTGTGGGATGCTCTACCAGGTTCATTTCAGTCCTAGCCATACAAAGGGCACTAAGCATAGAGTGTGAAAACTGAGTTTCCTTGAGAGCTGCTTGGAAGCCTGATGGTGTGTGAAGTTAGTGAGCCAAATGGAGTTGTTCTCCCACAAGAACCACTCGGCTGATCCTTCTTCAATATGCCCTTCACCAACATGCAGTGTTTCCTTGATTGAATTAGCTCTCACACCAATATTTGCGTCTAGAGCCTTTGCATTGAGGGCTATCTGAAAACGGCTGTGGCGCTGAAGTTGCCTGTGAATGTGGAGTTGGTGGCATGTGAAACCCGCATGTGGAGCATTCGTTTGTGTGGGATGCTCTACCAGGTTCATTCCTAGATAATGCACTCAAAGGGCACTAAACATAGAGTGTGAAAACTGAGTTTCCTTGAGAGCTGCTTGGAAGCCTGATGGTGTGTGAAGTTAGTGAGCCAAATGGAGTTGTTCTCCCACAAGAACCACTTGGCTGATCCTTCTTCAATATGCCCTTCACCAACATGCAGTGTTTCCTTGATTGAATTAGCTCTCACATCAATATTTGCGTCTAGAGCCTTTGCATTGAGGGCTATCTGAAAACGGCTGTGGCGCTGAAGTTGCCTGTGAATGTGGAGTTGGTGGCATGTGAAACCCGCATGTGGAGCATTCGTTTGTGTGGGATGCTCTACCAGGTTCATTTCAGTCCTAGCCATACAAAGGGCACTAAGCATAGAGTGTGAAAACTGAGTTTCCTTGAGAGCTGCTTGGAAGCCTGATGGTGTGTGAAGTTAGTGAGCCAAATGGAGTTGTTCTCCCACAAGAACCACTCGGCTGATCCTTCTTCAATATGCCCTTCACCAACATGCAGTCTTTCCTTGATTGAATTAGCTCTCACACCAATATTTGCGTCTAGAGCCTTTGCATTGAGGGCTATCTGAAAACGGCTGTGGCGCTGAAGTTGCCTGTGAATGTGGAGTTGGTGGCATGTGAAACCCGCATATGGAGCATTCGTTTGTGTGGGATGCTCTACCAGGTTCATTCCTAGATAATGCACTCAAAGGGCACTAAACATAGAGTGTGAAAACTGAGTTTCCTTGAGAGCTGCTTGGAAGCCTGATGGTGTGTGAAGTTAGTGAGCCAAATGGAGTTATTCTCCCACAAGAACCACTCGGCTGATCCTTCTTCAATATGCCCTTCACCAACATGCAGTGTTTCCTTGATTGAATTAGCTCTCACACCAATATTTGCATCTAGAGCCTTTGCATTGAGGGCTATCTGAAAACGGCTGTGGCGCTGAAGTTGCCTGTGAATGTGGATTTGGTGGCATGTGAAACCCGCATGTGGAGCATTCGTTTGTGTGGGATGCTCTACCAGGTTCATTCCTAGATAATGCACTCAAAGGGCACTAAGCATAGAGTGTGAAAACTGAGTTTCCTTGAGAGCTGCTTGGAAGCCTGATGGTGTGTGAAGTTAGTGAGCCAAATGGAGTTGTTCTCCCACAAGAACCACTCGGCTGATCCTTCTTCAATATGCCCTTCACCAACATGCAGTGTTTCCTTGATTGAATTAGCTCTCACACCAATATTTGCGTCTAGAGCCTTTGCATTGAGGGCTATCTGAAAACGGCTGTGGCGCTGAAGTTGCCTGTGAATGTGAGTTGGTGGCATGTGAAACCCGCATGTGGAGCATTCGTTTGTGTGGGATGCTCTACCAGGTTCATTTCAGTCCTAGCCATACAAAGGGCACTAAGCATAGAGTGTGAAAACTGAGTTTCCTTGAGAGCTGCTTGGAAGCCTGATGGTGTGAAGTTAGTGAGCCAAATGGAGTTGTTCTCCCACAAGAACCACTCGGCTGATCCTTCTTCAATATGCCCTTCACCAACATGCAGTGTTTCCTTGATTGAATTAGCTCTCACACCAATATTTGCGTCTAGAGCCTTTGCATTGAGGGCTATCTGAAAACGGCTGTGGCGCTGAAGTTGCCTGTGAATGTGGAGTTGGTGGCATGTGAACCCGCGTGTGGAGCATTCATTTGTGTGGGATGCTCTACCAGGTTCATTCCTAGATAATGCACTCAAAGGGCACTAAGCATAGAGTGTGAAAACTGAGTTTCCTTGAGAGCTGCTTGAAGCCTGATGGTGTGTGAAGTTAGTGAGCCAAATGGAGTTGTTCTCCCACAAGAACCACTTGGCTGATCCTTCTTCAATATGCCCTTCACCAACATGCAGTGTTTCCTTGATTGAATTAGCTCTCACACCAATATTTGCGTCTAGAGCCTTTGCATTGAGGGCTATCTGAAAACGGCTGTGGCGCTGAAGTTGCCTGTGAATGTGGAGTTGGTGGCATGTGAAACCCGCATGTGGAGCATTCGTTTGTGTGGGATGCTCTACCAGGTTCATTTCAGTCCTAGCCATACAAAGGGCACTAAGCATAGAGTGTGAAAACTGAGTTTCCTTGAGAGCTGCTTGGAAGCCTGATGGTGTGTGAAGTTAGAGAGCCAAATGGAGTTGTTCTCCCACAAGAACCACTCGGCTGATCCTTCTTCAATATGCCCTTCACCAACATGCAGTGTTTCCTTGATTGAATTAGCTCTCACACCAATATTTGCGTCTAGAGCCTTTGCATTGAGGGCTATCTGAAAACGGCTGTGGCGCTGAAGTTGCCTGTGAATGTGGAGTTGGTGGCATGTGAAACCCGCATGTGGAGCATTCGTTTGTGTGGGATGCTCTACCAGGTTCATTTCAGTCCTAGCCATACAAAGGGCACTAAGCATAGAGTGTGAAAACTGAGTTTCCTTGAGAGCTGCTTGGAAGCCTGATGGTGTGTGAAGTTAGTGAGCCAAATGGAGTTGTTCTCCCACAAGAACCACTCGGCTGATCCTTCTTCAATATGCCCTTCACCAACATGCAGTGTTTCCTTCATTGAATTAGCTCTCACACCAATATTTGCGTCTAGAGCCTTTGCATTGAGGGCTATCTGAAAACGGCTGTGGCGCTGAAGTTGCCTGTGAATGTGGAGTTGGTGGCATGTGAAACCCGCAGGTGGAGCATTCGTTTATGTGGGATGCTCTACCAGGTTCATTCCTAGATAATGCACTCAAAGGGCACTAAGCATAGAGTGTGAAAACTGAGTTTCCTTGAGAGCTGCTTGGAAGCCTGATGGTGTGTGAAGTTAGTGAGCCAAATGGAGTTGTTCTCCCACAAGAACCACTCGGCTGATCCTTCTTCAATATGCCCTTCACCAACATGCAGTGTTTCCTTGATTGAATTAGCTCTCACACCAATATTTGCGTCTAGAGCCTTTGCATTGAGGGCTATCTGAAAACGGCTGTGGCGCTGAATTTGCCTGTGAATGTGGAGTTGGTGGCATGTGAAACCCGCATGTGGAGCATTCGTTTGTGTGGGATGCTCTCCAAGCTTCATTTCAGTCCTAGGCACTCAAAGGGCACTAAGCATAGAGTGTGAAAACTGAGTTTCCTTGAGAGCTGCTTGGAAGCCTGATGGTGTGTGAAGTTAGTGAGCCAAATGGAGTTGTTCTCCCACAAGAACCACTTGGCTGATCCTTCTTCAATATGCCCTTCACCAACATGCAGTGTTTCCTTGATTGAATTAGCTCTCACACCAATATTTGCGTCTAGAGCCTTTGCATTGAGGGCTATCTGAAAACGGCTGTGGCGCTGAAGTTGCCTGTGATGTGGAGTTGGTGGCATGTGAAACCCGCATGTTGAGCATTCGTTTGTGTGGGATGCTCTACCAGGTTCATTTCAGTCCTAGCCATACAAAGGGCACTAAGCATAGAGTGTGAAAACTGAGTTTCCTTGAGAGCTGCTTGGAAGCCTGATGGTGTGAAGTTAGTGAGCCAAATGGAGTTGTTCTCCCACAAGAACCACTCGGCTGATCCTTCTTCAATATGCCCTTCACCAACATGCAGTGTTTCCTTGATTGAATTAGCTCTCACACCAATATTTGCGTCTAGAGCCTTTGCATTGAGGGCTATCTGAAAACGGCTGTGGCGCTGAAGTTGCCTGTGAATGTGGAGTTGGTGGCATGTGAAACCCGCATGTGGAGCATTCGTTTGTGTGGGATGCTCTACCAGGTTCATTTCAGTCCTAGCCATACAAAGGGCACTAAGCATAGAGTGTGAAAACTGAGTTTCTTGAGAGCTGCTTGGAAGCCTGATGGTGTGTGAAGTTAGTGAGCCAAATGGAGTTGTTCTCCCACAAGAACCACTCGGCTGATCCTTCTTCAATATGCCCTTCACCAACATGCAGTGTTTCCTTGATTGAATTAGCTCTCACACCAATATTTGCGTCTAGAGCCTTTGCATTGAGGGCTATCTGAAAACAGCTGTGGCGCTGAAGTTGCCTGTGAATGTGGAGTTGGTGGCATGTGAAACCCGCATGTGGAGCATTCGTTTGTGTGGGATGCTCTACCAGGTTCATTCCTAGATAATGCACTCAAAGGGCACTAAGCATAGAGTGTGAAAACTGAGTTTCCTTGAGAGCTGCTTGGAAGCCTGATGGTGTGTGAAGTTAGTGAGCCAAATGGAGTTGTTCTCCCACAAGAACCACTCGGCTGATCCTTCTTCAATATGCCCTTCACCAACATGCAGTGTTTCCTTGATTTAATTAGCTCTCACACCAATATTTGCGTCTAGAGCCTTTGCATTGAGGGCTATCTGAAAACGGCTGTGGCGCTGAAGTTGCCTGTGAATGTGGAGTTGGTGGCATGTGAAACCCGCATGTGGAGCATTCGTTTGTGTGGGATGCTCTACCAGGTTCATTCCTAGATAATGCACTCAAAGGGCACTAAGCATAGAGTGTGAAAACTGAGTTTCCTTGAGAGCTGCTTGGAAGCCTGATGGTGTGTGAAGTTAGTGAGCCAAATGGAGTTGTTCTCCCACAAGAACCACTCGGCTGATCCTTCTTCAATATGCCCTTCACCAACATGCAGTGTTTCCTTGATTGAATTAGCTCTCACACCAATATTTGCGTCTAGAGCCTTTGCATTGAGGGCTATCTGAAAACGGCTGTGGCGCTGAAGTTGCCTGTGAATGTGGAGTTGGTGGCATGTGAAACCCGCATGTGGAAGCATTCGTTTGTGTGGGATGCTGACCAAGCTTCATTTCAGTCCTAGGCACGAAAAGAGCACTAAGCATAGAGTGTGAAAACTGAGTTTCCTTGAGAGCTGCTTGGAAGCCTGATGGTGTGAAGTTAGTGAGCCAAATGGAGTTGTTCTCCCACAAGAACCACTCGGCTGATTCTTCTTCAATATGCCCTTCACCAACATGCAGTGTTTCCTTGATTGAATTAGCTCTCACACCAATATTTGCGTCTAGAGCCTTTGCATTGAGGGCTATCTGAAAACGGCTGTGGCGCTGAAGTTGCCTGTGAATGTGGAGTTGGTGGCATGTGAAACCCGCATGTGGAGCATTCATTTGTGTGGGATGCTCTACCAGGTTCATTCCTAGATAATGCACTCAAAGGGCACTAAGCATAGAGTGTGAAAACTGAGTTTCCTTGAGAGCTGCTTGGAAGCCTGATGGTGTGTGAAGTTAGTGAGCCAAATGGAGTTGTTCTCCCACAAGAACCACTCGGCTGATCCTTCTTCAATATGCCCTTCACCAACATGCAGTGTTTCCTTGATTGAATTAGCTCTCACACCAATATTTGCGTCTAGAGCCTTTGCATTGAGGGCTATCTGAAAACGGCTGTGGCGCTGAAGTTGCCTGTGAATGTGGAGTTGGTGGCATGTGAAACCCGCATGTGGAGCATTCGTTTGTGTGGGATGCTCTACCAGGTTCATTCCTAGATAATGTACTCAAAGGGCACTAAGCATAGAGTGTGAAAACTGAGTTTCCTTGAGAGCTGCTTGGAAGCCTGATGGTGTGTGAAGTTAGTGAGCCAAATGGAGTTGTTCTCCCACAAGAACCACTCGGCTAATCCTTCTTCAATATGCCCTTCACCAACATGCAGTGTTTCCTTGATTGAATTAGCTCTCACACCAATATTTGCGTCTAGAGCCTTTGCATTGAGGGCTATCTGAAAACGGCTGTGGCGCTGAAGTTGCCTGTGAATGTGGAGTTGGTGGCACGTGAAACCCGCATGTGGAGCATTCGTTTGTGTGGGATGCTCTACCAGGTTCATTCCTAGATAATGCACTCAAAGGGCACTAAGCATAGAGTGTGAAAACTGAGTTTCCTGAGAGCTGCTTGGGAAGCCTGATGGTGTGTGAAGTTAGTGAGCCAAATGGAGTTGTTCTCCCACAAGAACCACTCGGCTGATCGTTCTTCAATATGCCCTTCACCAACATGCAGTGTTTCCTTGATTGAATTAGCTCTCACACCAATATTTGCGTCTAGAGCCTTTGCATTGAGGGCTATCTGAAAACGGCTGTGGCGCTGAAGTTGCCTGTGAATGTGGAGTTGGTGGCATGTGAAACCCGCATGTGGAGCATTCGTTTGTGTGGGATGCTCTACCAGGTTCATTTCAGTCCTAGCCATACAAAGGGCACTAAGCATAGAGTGTGAAAACTGAGTTTCCTTGAGAGCTGCTTGGAAGCCTGATGGTGTGTGAAGTTAGTGAGCCAAATGGAGTTGTTCTCCCACAAGAACCACTCGGCTGATCCTTCTTGAATATTGCCCTTCACCAACATGCAGTGTTTCCTTGATTGAATTAGCTCTCACACCAATATTTGCGTCTAGAGCCTTTGCATTGAGGGCTATCTGAAAACGCTGTGGCGCTGAAGTTGCCTGTGAATGTGGAGTTGGTGGCATGTGAAACCCGCATGTGGAGCATTCGTTTGTGTGGGGATGCTCTACCAGGTTCATTTCAGTCCTAGCCATACAAAGGGCACTAAGCATAGAGTGTGAAAACTGAGTTTCCTTGAGAGCTGCTTGGAAGCCTGATGGTGTGTGAAGTTAGTGAGCCAAATGGAGTTGTTCTCCCACAAGAACCACTCGGCTGATCCTTCTTGAATATGCCCTTCACCAACATGCAGTGTTTCCTTGATTGAATTAGCTCTCACACCAATATTTGCGTCTAGAGCCTTTGCATTGAGGGCTATCTGAAAACGGCTGTGGCGCTGAAGTTGCCTGTGAATGTGGAGTTGGTGGCATGTGAAACCCGCATGTGGAGCATTCGTTTGTGTGGGATACTCTACCAGGTTCATTCCTAGATAATGCACTCAAAGGGCACTAAGCATAGAGTGTGAAAACTGAGTTTCCTTGAGAGCTGCTTGGAAGCCTGATGGTGTGTGAAGTTAGTGAGCCAAATGGAGTTGTTCTCCCACAAGAACCACTCGGCTGATCCTTCTTCAATATGCCCTTCACCAACATGCAGTGTTTCCTTGATTGAATTAGCTCTCACACCAATATTTGCGTCTAGAGCCTTTGCATTGAGGGCTATCTGAAAACGGCTGTGGCGCTGAAGTTGCCTGTGAATGTGGAGTTGGTGGCATGTGAAACCCGCATGTGGAGCATTCGTTTGTGTGGGATGCTCTACCAGGTTCATTTCAGTCCTAGCCATACAAAGGGCACTAAGCATAGAGTGTGAAAACTGAGTTTCCTTGAGAGCTGCTTGGAAGCCTGATGGTGTGTGAAGTTAGTGAGCCAAATGGAGTTGTTCTCCCACAAGAACCACTCGGCTGATCCTTCTTCAATATGCCCCTTCACCAACATGCAGTGTTTCCTTGATTGAATTAGCTCTCACACCAATATTTGCGTCTAGAGCCTTTGCATTGAGGGCTATCTGAAAACGGCTGTGGCGCTGAAGTTGCCTGTGAATGTGGAGTTGGTGGCATGTGAAACCCGCATGTGGAGCATTCGTTTGTGTGGATGCTCTACCAGGTTCATTTCAGTCCTAGCCATACAAAGGGCACTAAGCATAGAGTGTGAAAACTGAGTTTCCTTGAGAGCTGCTTGAAGCCTGATGGTGTGTGAAGTTAGTGAGCCAAATGGAGTTGTTCTCCCACAAGAACCACTCGGCTGATCCTTCTTGAATATGCCCTTCACCAACATGCAGTGTTTCCTTGATTGAATTAGCTCTCACACCAATATTTGTGTCTAGAGCCTTTGCATTGAGGGCTATCTGAAAACGGCTGTGGCGCTGAAGTTGCCTGTGAATGTGGAGTTGGTGGCATGTGAAACCCGCATGTGGAGCATTCGTTTGTGTGGGATGCTCTACCAGGTTCATTCCTAGATAATGCACTCAAAGGGCACAAAGCATAGAGTGTGAAAACTGAGTTTCCTTGAGAGCTGCTTGGAAGCCTGATGGTGTGTGAAGTTAGTGAGCCAAATGGAGTTGTTCTCCCACAAGAACCACTCGGCTGATCCTTCTTCAATATGCCCTTCACCAACATGCAGTGTTTCCTTGATTGAATTAGCTCTCACACCAATATTGCGTCTAGAGCCTTTGCATTGAGGGCTATCTGAAAACGGCTGTGGCGCTGAAGTTGCCTGTGAATGTGGAGTTGGTGGCATGTGAAACCCGCATGTGGAGCATTCGTTTGTGTGGGATGCTCTACCAGGTTCATTTCAGTCCTAGCCATACAAAGGGCACTAAGCATAGAGTGTGAAAACTGAGTTTCCTTGAGAGCTGCTTGGAAGCCTGATGGTGTGTGAAGTTAGTGAGCCAAATGGAGTTGTTCTCCCACAAGAACCACTCGGCTGATCCTTCTTGAATATGCCCTTCACCAACATGCAGTGTTTCCTTGATTGAATTAGCTCTCACACCAATATTTGCGTCTAGAGCCTTTGCATTGAGGGCTATCTGAAAACGGCTGTGGCGCTGAAGTTGCCTGTGAATGTGGAGTTGGTGGCATGTGAAACCCGCATGTGGAGCATTCGTTTGTGTGGGATGCTCTACCAGGTTCATTCCTAGATAATGCACTCAAAGGGCACTAAGCATAGAGTGTGAAAACTGAGTTTCCTTGAGAGCTGCTTGGAAGCCTGATGGTGTGTGAAGTTAGTGAGCCAAATGGAGTTGTTCTCCCACAAGAACCACTCGGCTGATCCCTCTTCAATATGCCCTTCACCAACATGCAGTGTTTCCTTGATTGAATTAGCTCTCACACCAATATTTGCGTCTAGAGCCTTTGCATTGAGGGCTATCTGAAAACGGCTGTGGCGCTGAAGTTGCCTGTGAATGTGGAGTTGGTGGCATGTGAAACCCGCATGTGGAGCATTCGTTTGTGTGGGATGCTCTACCAGGTTCATTTCAGTCCCTAGGCCATACAAAGGGCACTAAGCATAGAGTGTGAAAACTGAGTTTCCTTGAGAGCTGCTTGGAAGCCTGATGGTGTGTGAAGTTAGTGAGCCAAATGGAGTTGTTCTCCCACAAGAACCACTCGGCTGATCCTTCTTCAATATGCCCTTCACCAACATGCAGTGTTTCCTTGATTGAATTAGCTCTCACACCAATATTTGCGTCTAGAGCCTTTGCATTGAGGGCTATCTGAAAACGGCTGTGGCGCTGAAGTTGCCTGTGAATGTGGAGTTGGTGGCATGTGAAACCCGCATGTGGAGCATTCCTTTGTGTGGATGCTCTGACCAGGTTCATTCCTAGATAATGCACTCAAAGGGCACTAAGCATAGAGTGTGAAAACTGAGTTTCCTTGAGAGCTGCTTGGAAGCCTGATGGTGTGTGAAGTTAGTGAGCCAAATGGAGTTGTTCTCCCACAAGAACCACTCGGCTGATCGTTCTTCAATATGCCCTTCACCAACATGCAGTGTTTCCTTGATTGAATTAGCTCTCACACCAATATTTGCGTCTAGAGCCTTTGCATTGAGGGCTATCTGAAAACGGCTGTGGCGCTGAAGTTGCCTGTGAATGTGGAGTTGGTGGCATGTGAAACCCGCATGTGGAGCATTCGTTTGTGTGGGATGCTCTACCAGGTTCATTCCTAGATAATGCACTCAAAGGGCACTAAGCATAGAGTGTGAAAACTGAGTTTCCTTGAGAGCTGCTTGGAAGCCTGATGGTGTGTGAAGTTAGTGAGCCAAATGGAGTTGTTCTCCCACAAGAACCACTCGGCTGATCCTTCTTCAATATGCCCTTCACCAACATGCAGTGTTTCCTTGATTGAATTAGCTCTCACACCAATATTTGCGTCTAGAGCCTTTGCATTGAGGGCTATCTGAAAATGGCTGTGGCGCTGAAGTTGCCTGTGAATGTGGAGTTGGTGGCATGTGAAACCCGCATGTGGAGCATTCGTTTGTGTGGGATGCTCTACCAGGTTCATTCCTAGATAATGCACTCAAAGGGCACTAAGCATAGAGTGTGAAAACTGAGTTTCCTTGAGAGCTGCTTGGAAGCCTGATGGTCTGTGGGTGAAGTTAGTGAGCCAAATGGAGTTGTTCTCCCACAAGAACCACTCGGCTGATCCTTCTTCAATATGCCCTTCACCAACATGCAGTGTTTCCTTGATTGAATTAGCTCTCACACCAATATTTGCGTCTAGAGCCTTTGCATTGAGGGCTATCTGAAAACGGCTGTGGCGCTGAAGTTGCCTGTGAATGTGAGTTGGTGGCATGTGAAACCCGCATGTGGGAGCATTCGTTTGTGTGGGATGCTCTACCAGGTTCATTTCAGTCCTAGCCATACAAAGGGCACTAAGCATAGAGTGTGAAAACTGAGTTTCCTTGAGAGCTGCTTGGAAGCCTGATGGTGTGTGAAGTTAGTGAGCCAAATGGAGTTGTTCTCCCACAAGAACCACTCGGCTGATCCTTCTTCAATATGCCCTTCACCAACATGCAGTGTTTCCTTGATTGAATTAGCTCTCACACCAATATTTGCGTCTAGAGCCTTTGCATTGAGGGCTATCTGAAAACGGCTGTGGCGCTGAAGTTGCCTGTGAATGTGGAGTTGGTGGCATGTGAAACCCGCATGTGGAGCATTCGTTTGTGTGGGATGCTCTACCAGGTTCATTTCAGTCCCTAGCCATACAAAGGGCACTAAGCATAGAGTGTGAAAAACTGAGTTTCCTTGAGAGCTGCTGGGAAGCCTGATGGTGTGTGAAGTTAGTGAGCCAAATGGAGTTGTTCTCCCACAAGAACCACTCGGCTGATCCTTCTTCAATATGCCCTTCACCAACATGCAGTGTTTCCTTGATTGAATTAGCTCTCACACCAATATTTGCGTCTAGAGCCTTTGCATTGAGGGCTATCTGAAAACGGCTGTGGCGCTGAAGTTGCCTGTGAATGTGGAGTTGGTGGCATGTGAAACCCGCATGTGGAGCATTCGTTTGTGTGGGATGCTCTACCAGGTTCATTCCTAGATAATGCACTCAAAGGGCACTAAGCATAGAGTGTGAAAACTGAGTTTCCTTGAGAGCTGCTTGGAAGCCTGATGGTGTGTGAAGTTAGTGAGCCAAATGGAGTTGTTCTCCCACAAGAACCACTCGGCTGATCGTTCTTCATATGCCCTTCACCAACATGCAGTGTTTCCTTGATTGAATTAGCTCTCACACCAATATTTGCGTCTAGAGCCTTTGCATTGAGGGCTATCTGAAAACGGCTGTGGCGCTGAAGTTGCCTGTGAATGTGGAGTTGGTGGCATGTGAAACCCGCATGTGGAGCATTCGTTTGTGTG